>NW_027531875.1:3074127-3116314 GCF_008692635.1 Crocuta crocuta | reverse complement strand
ACACACACACACACACACACACACACACACACACACACACGTATTTCTGCAGTGTCATACTGAACATATATATATATTTATTTATATAACTTTATTACCTATATAATAATTGTGTGTATACACCCAAATAATTCTGGCCTATAAAAATAATTCTGGCCTACAAAAATCACATATTTTTGGCCTGCCTAATAAAAAATCATATAAAAGTGTAAATAAAATATGTCAAGTTGTTTTTGTAACACGTTTTACAATGTCTTCACTTCCATTTTATATAACATTCCCATTCAAGAACTATTTTTATGAAAAAATTTTGAAAATTATTCTTAAGTACTTCTGATTAAAGGTAAACTGTATTTTTAAAAAAGTATTCTCCAGTATTTTATACTGATATCCCAATTGGCCGAATGAGCTATCATTTAGTATTTTATGAATGTGATACTCTACATAGTTGTGACTCATTTCTTCTCTGATAACCTGCTCAATAAAAGAAGAAAACCAAGGCTTTTTTTCTTAAACCCTTTGGAGTTGAATGTCAGCTTGCCTACACTGACAAATGTGCTGCTGAGGAAGAGCCTTTTCATCTTCCTGACATGGACCACATCATAAACCACAGAATTGGAAGCCTGACATCCAAGCAATTCAGGCTGCATTGACACTGTTTCAAGAGAAGCTTTTGGAAAACAAATATTTCTTGCAAACTGTCCGACTTGTCTACATAGATTACATGGTTGTGAAAAGAAGTGGACTGTTTTCCCTACATTAAATTCAGTGTTATTGTTGAAGTGTGCAAACCCAGCTGTAGTCCATTTTCTTTAAAATGGACTTTCCTTTAAAAAAACCTGTCCTGCTTTGTTATAACTAGGGGAGAATAAGTGGGCTGCTCCTTAAGACTGATCTGAATCAATACTAATCTCCTTTTCTTTCCATATCTTCCTGTAAAAATGGAAAAAATAACTGACATGTGGGAAGGCATTTCTGCATAAACTTCTATTTCCAGAACCCAAGAAAAATACACAAAGTTTGTTAAATTCCTACACATGCAATAGTTGATACATCTTAGATTTAAATTTCAACTCAGTTGAACCAATAAGTACTGATTACACAATATGAAGAAGATACAATAATTAAAATATTTCACCAAAATATGAAAAAAATGCTGATTCTGTGTGGAAATACAATCGAAAGGATTAACTTAGCATCTCTCATTACTTCTTGGGTGTCAACTTTATCCTTTCAATTGAATTTCAACACAGAATTAGTACTAGATATTAGGTATGTACGTGCACTGAGGTCAGCTCTATTCATTTACTCAACAAATATTTATTGAGTAGCCTCTATGTGTCAGGCATTTCTGCTTATGCTGGAAAAGTTAATTATGACAACTTACTGAGTCATTAGTCCAGAGAGGTACTCTTTCGACTCTTCAGTGATTTTCTGTTATCATTTCCCAGGTGAAAGAAACTGGATTTAAAATGGCTATTCACTAAGAGGATAATAGTGCAATAACAATTCGATCTTTTCTTTACAAACGATATGATGCATTTGAGGTTAAGGACTTGGCCTGGCATTAGTTTTGGAGTTGGACATTTTCACTAGAGTTTATTTCTTAAAATGTATGTCCCCAACCTGTCTTTCTGCTTTCTTCAACAGAAACATTGTCTCACAGCATAGCTGGTCTATTAAGTACCTTTTGCTTATTTCATGCACAGTCTCACCTACTTGTCTAGTTAATGCCCATCCCACCCCTTTTGTTGTGCTATCACCAGGGCTATGAGCTCCTAGAAGTCAGCACCTATCTGAGAAGGAAAGCTGGATGTTAGCAGCTTTCATGGCATTGGTCATAATGGGGACGGAAACTTCCAACAAGAGTTCCTACAGTCATTTAAGTCAACAACCTGCCATAACTGCCAACCTAAACAGAAAGCATGCAGGAAACCAGAATGGGGGAAAGTGGGGTTATTCTCTTTTCTTGATGTTATCGACATACAATAAATCCCCAATAAACATTACATTCAGGTTGATAACTTATTCTAACTCGAATGCTAAATAACCATGGGACTAACTTTCACCTCTGTGACTAAGTTTGTTGGAAAATAAATCATGGATAATACTATTTCTTACCTAGTGCAGCTGATTTGAGGATGAAAAGAACATTACATGCAAAAACATAATCACTTTAACTAGGTTGAAGCTCCAATAAATGAAGAATCACCTTTGTTTTGTTTACCAGCAGATAAACAGGAATTTCCTAAGCCTGGTACATGGTAGAGGATCATGAAATATTTGTTATATGAGTGAAATCTCTCTGGGGACTCTATCTTTCATCCCTCACTTTGTATAGTGCTACAAGTATAGTGCTTAGAGCAATGCGAAGCATCACCTCAGTGTAGAGTAATGAATGCTCCACTTGAGGAAGTACTGGGTAAGAAAGAGACTGTAATAAGGGTCACGTTAATGTTGTTTACAGATGAAACATGATCAGAAAAGGCATTTCAGAAGAATTTTTGTTTAACCAAATTAAAAGGAATTTAAATAAACATTTATCACTACGCAGTTAAATTCTAAAGGGCATATTTTTCCAAGTATGGACAAACAGATAATCATCTCATCTACATAACGCTTAGAAAGCAGTAGTGATAATAGTATTGATCAAAATAGCTATAATTTAATAGAACAACATTAATTATTCTTACTGTAGCAATAGAGTGAAACTTATTTTGTGTCCATGACATAATGATCAAAGAAATAAGGATGATATTCATATTTTGGAAGAAGTGTCAAATACGTGAAAAGCTATCTAAGGACTTGTTAAGAAATAAACTCTAGAGATATAAATCCCTGCTTTCCCTGTCCAGTCTAGTTGTGGATTTTCCAGATTTGTCTTCTGCATTCAGGCTAATTCACACCTTTCAAATAAAAACTAATATTTAAGACCTGTTGATTGTTTATTAGAGACTCTTTTCCTATCATCAAGTAGAGTTGGAGACTTTTACCCTAATCAGTACATGGCAAAAGCTCCAAGGCATCAATGTGTAACACAGAATAAGGTGACGATTAAGACATCTGGCTGAAAATAAAGCCAAATCAGGTTTGGAATCTGGCAAGCCTTTTACTATTTGTGTTCCTTTAAGCCTTAGCCTCTCTATTTGCAAAATGGAAATATATATAATATCTGTATCAGGAAAGGGTTATAAAGTTTAAAATAGATAATATATAGTACCTGAAATAATAAGCACTCAATCAATGTTTCCTGTGACCTCTCAGGACACCTATTATTACTACTACTACCAGTACTACTCTTATTTCTAATACTGCTACTATTATCATTATTGGCATCAGTCAGCCTAACTGTATTTTAATCCAGTACTATTGTATCAAAAATTAGTTGGGTCTATTCTAGACAAAATAATTTTGGAGTCAAGGGAAGTAATGCAGCTTAGTTTTGTATTTAAATTTTTTTAATAATTTTAAATTCTATTGGGTTTGTATGTCCTGTATGTACATACGGTATTAGCACAGTACTGCATGTTTATCATGTCTATCTAAATACTAAATTTCAGAATATCTGTTCAAAATATTTTTCTCATAGGAGTGCATAGTCAAGCATGTTTACAAAGCACTGGTCTAGTAAGAAAACAAGAAGTAAGAAACATCTTGCAAATATTATGATAAACCCTATGGCAGAGAAATAGATATGAGTGTCCCCTGTAAGGGAAAATATCTAACCTACCACTTCATGCTATATTTGACTTATGGGGTTATGGCTGGTCAGCATCATGAAGTCTGCCCAGTGCATCATAAGGCTGATTAATTGGGCCAATCAGATTCTCTGTATCAGGAATTTGAATTGGGAATATGGAAACAGACTCAGTCAATTTATAGAGGGAGCAGAAGCTGAAAAGACAAAGTGGATGCATTTGAATAGTATCCAGACAATACAAATAACTGAAAATACACATAATGTAACATAGAGAATGGAGAGAGAGAAACAAACTGTGAGATGATTATAGAAGCAATAGAAACAGAGCAATAGAAACAAAGATAGAAAGAAGCTGAGTCACCCCAAAAGGAGTAATACATTCTTGCTATTGTGGGCAGATAGAGATAACCTGATCCTTAGAGTTTTTGTGTATCCTCTAATTTCCAAATTCTATTTTACGCTTTTGGAGATCCTGGTATATTGTCGGTCTTGGAATTCTATACGATTCTGTTGTCTTTAGGGGCACCTGGATGGCTTAGTCGGTTAAGCGCCCGACTTCAGCTCAGGTCATGATCTCATGGCTTGTGAGTTCAAGCCCCACATCAGGCTCTGTGCTGACAGCTCAGAGCCTGGAGCCTGTTTCAGATTCTGTGTCTCCATCTTTCTCTGACACCCCTCCCAACCCCCATTCACACTCTATTTCTCTCTCTCTCAAAAATAAATAAACACCTAAAAATTTTTTTTAAAGATTCTGTTGTTTTTATTTCCATGTGTGCTTTCTTCAACATATTCTCAATTATTTGGGGGTAACTTTATTGATCCTTAACTCTTTATTAAGCAGATTCAAATCTCAGGCCACAAAAGCAAGTGTGGAAGAAATATAAACAATTATTTTAATATAACTCAAGTACTCTTTTGAGCCACCATTTTACCATATAGCAGAAACTAAATCTTGGTTAAATCTGTGTCATTCTAGACACTTTAGGGTCCCTCACTGTTGCTCCTGGCACTCTGTGCTATGGTTCTCAGGTGTTGACAGGGCAGCAAGTAGGAACAGTTCACCTACTATGTGGTTGTCTTCTCTTGCCACTAGCGTTCACTCAGGCAATGCGTTCGATTCTTGATCTCCAAAAGTTGTTGCCACATTGTTTCTTGCTTCCAACTGTAGGTGTGGGAGCTATGGAACATTTAAAGGAGCTGTAAAACTTCTTTGACTAGTCCTCTGCTCTTCAGGAACACCAAAAACCCTTTAAACTTTGGGAACCTCTGGGAGTCTTTCTGAGAGTTACCTAGACTGCTGTCTCGGAGTGGCATTTCTCCATTCTTGAAACTGGTTAGTTCTCTACGTTTTATGCAGTCCTGAGACAAAGGTACATTTTCTCTGAGACCTCAAAATCTAGTTTGTTGCCTCCCTCCACTCTGGAACTTGTTCCAAGTTTTGTTGGGGGGAGAGCTTGAGCACATATGTCATTCAGTCCAATTCAAAAGAAGTTTTCCTGAGGAGGAGAAGTTTGTTTGTTTGTTTGTTTTTAATGTTTATTTATTTTGAGAGAGAGGGACAGAGACAGAGTGCTAGTGGGGGAGGGGCAGAGAGAGGGAGACACAGAATCTGAAGCAGGCTCCAGGCTCTGAGCTGTCAGCACAGAGCCTGACATGGGGCTCAAACTCATAAACCCTGAGATCATGACCTGAGCTGAAGTAAGTCACTCAACTGACTCAGTCACCCAGGTGCCCTGAGGGGGAGAAGTTTTTGATTATACAGCAAATCAATTAAATAATCTCTCCTCAGATGTGGCAAAACAGAGCAGGCACATGTTGCACTCTTAGACTTGTATTTTTAGAAAATGACTTCTGATTTCAAAATGTCAGGTCATTTTCCACTTAAAAAATGAAGTTTATTATGAGCTAACATTAGAACATTAAAAGCTGTATTATTTGGTTCATATGAACCTAGCATTCTGTCTGACCTAGATTCTAATTAAGCAAATTTCTTAAGCCTTCATGTAAATGTAAAATCACACTGAAAAATTTGCAAAAAGATTATCTCTTCGTTTACAAATATTTTAAGCCCTTTTTAGGATTATATTCTCTATCAAGCCATTGATAAACATCATCATTTTGTTAGATGGTAAGCTTTGATTTGGCAAATATACTTTTAAGAAAGTTGACATAATAAGGTATTTCTCAAAGGTGAATAGCTAACCATAATTTGATAATGGCAGTTATCTATTTACAGTATTATAGGAAATGTTCATCCCGATATATATTACCTATTGTTAATGCGATGACAAGCTTCCTTAGTTACTTCAGATACTACTTATTTCCATTTATTTGGTTTTAATTTAATTTAATTTTTGAGAGAGGGGAGGGGCTAAGGAAAAGGAAGAGAGAGAATCTTAATCAGGCTACATGCAGCGTAAAGCCTACCATGAGATCATGACCTGAGCTGAAATCAACCAAGTGTTGGACACTTAACCAACAGACCCACCCAGGCACCCTGAGCATAGAGTTTTGATGAGTTTTCCATTCTTTCCTGAGGGAAATATTTTATTTGGCAAATACCAGTTTTCTTACTTTTTTTTTCACATTTTTATTTAAATTACAGTTAGTTAACATACAATGTTATGTTAGTTTCAGATATGCACCAGTTTTTAACAGAATGATACTAATTTTGCCTTCCCCTCCCCGGTGAAACAGATTATTTGTTTTCTATTACTTTGTAGATTTTTAGAAAAGCTAGAAAATAAAATGCTTTCAGTTAAGCATGATCAGAAACAGAGTACTGGAGAATCCAACAGATTGAGATCCAACAAATTTAAGCCAATGGCCTTTGCCACACTACTCCCTCTGATTCCTCCTCCTGGCATGTATATCATATTGTCTCTGTTAGCATGAAGTATTTCTAGCCTACCTTTTATTGTTATACAATATTATAGTATGTTTTTTTTTATTTTGCACTGTTTTTGTTTTGTTTCAGAGATTCTCTCCTCCGATCTCCCCTTCACCATCTGCCTACTATATTATTCTCCCTCTTACAAAATAAACTAATGCCCAGAACAGGAGGAAGCTGAGTAGTGACAAGATTCAAAAGTAGGAAAGGGCCAGGAGAATCCTGGCTGAGCCAGAATGAAGATCTGGTTTCAGCATTCAGGCACTAACTTTCTACTGTGGGCAAGGCACAATGGAAACACTAACCATTTGGTATCCCTTCTGCCTGGCATATAGAATCATCCTATATATGTTAAATGATTAAGAAGATTCCTTTGCTATCTAGGGGACTATGTATTGTTTGAGGATGGAGCATGTTTTTGGTGAGATTGTTGAGTGTATGTCTAACTGTAATTTGCTACGATACTCCCATTGTTTGCTTTTGGTAATATGTTTCCTTCCAACTCCCTTGAGGGTGGCAGGGCAGCAGAGTACCAAGAGATGTGCTGCAGTACTCTAGGAATGGCCTGGGTGAGTGGGACAAGGACAGTTGACCTAGGCTTTACAGGAACCTGAAGTGGCATAAGAGAAGAGTGGTTACTGGTGCTGGGATAAAGGATCCTAGGGAAGTCATAGAGACCTGGAAGCTACAGCAGAGATTATGGAATCCAGGGAAACATCTTGTCTTTGGTAAATGGAGTTATTGTCAGTGGGTACTTGGTACCAGCTCTGAGAGCCCTTACCCATTTCCTGGCACAATATGGGTCAGATGTATGCATTCTTTATCACATCCGAAGGATTGTGCTAATATGTCACTCTTGTGAGTATCATATTCATTCAAATGATGAACAACTAGGGGCACGTGGGTGGCTCAGTCAAGCATCTGACTCTTGGTTTCTACTCAAGTCATCATCTTGTGGTTCATGAGTTTGAGCCCTGCATTGGGCTTTGCCTTTACAGTGTGGAGCCAGCTTAGGATTCTCTGTCTCTCTGTCTGTCTCCCTGTCTGTCTGTCTGTCTGTCTCTCTCTCTACCTCTCTCCTGCTTGTTCTGTTTCTCTCTCTCAAAAAAAAGAAAAAACACAAAAAGATGAACAACTATACTATTCTACCACATTTCTCTTGTTCTATATCTGTCTCTTTCTCAATAGTGTGAGTCCCTAAAGAGCTTGGACCATCCTACATCACTGATTGCCCTCTTTACTCTCACCCGGTTATGCTTAGTAACTGGTATGTTTTAATATTTACTACATGATTATTTCATAAATAAATACATTTAGAACAATTTATAACCTAACTCCTGAAACTGGACCTCAGTAGATGGCCTGGATTCCAGCTAAAACATAAAGTGATATTTACAGAAGGCAATGAATTCTGATTCAGAAACACTGTGGCCCATGAGGTAGTTTTGACAGGTGATAGGTTTCTTATCCAGGAGACATCTAAACAGAGAGCAGAGAGGTAGGAGTTGGGGCAAAATGGGTGAAAGTGAGAGGGAAATACATGCTTCTTTTTATGGAATGAATAAGTCATGGGAATAAAAGGCACAACCTAAGGAATATAGTCAATGATATTACAATAGCAATGTACCCACACAGATGGTAGCTATGCTCGTGGTGAACACAGCATAATGTTTAAACTTGGCAAATCACTAAGTTGTACATGTGAAGCTAATGCAACATTGTGTGTCAACTATATTCAAACAAAAAATAAAAAATAGTTAATAACCATTCCAAATTTATCTTTGTGTTACTATACAACTTTGTTCATATCATAATAGAATACAAAATCTTAATTGTACTATAGCCCAAGTTTTATGTTAGCCTGAGAGTATTTTAAAAGCAGAAATTCTTTCTTATGTTTTACCGAATTTCTACCAAATAAGTTCTTGACCAATAGAAGGACAGTCAACAAATGTGAGCTAAATTGTACAAGATGAATCCCTTGTTATCAGTGTTGTTACTGATACCAGAAAATCTTTGTTATCAGAACCCTTTAGAGGTGGACATGGAGCTTCAGCCCTAATGCTTGTCATAGAACAAAATGTATAGATTGTTAGGCACAGAGGTAGGCAGTGTGACACAACACACTGTACAATATTTGTTAAGGTAAATATATCTTGCAGCGTGAATAGATTTCTCACATAACATTCAACTATGGGTTGAATAGATGTCCAACACTGAGCTCTTTCTTCCCAGACATGCACCAGCTCCTCCAGTTCCCCTTCTGGATTAGAGCTGTAAATACCAAAGACAGGAGCTAGAATCCTTCTTTCCCCCACCCCTCACATGTAAAAATCACTAAATCATTGTTCTACATACTTAATATTTCTAAAAATCTGTTGTTTTGCCACCTTCTCTCATCCTTTGGATTTCAGTTTAGCTACTTGCTTCTCAGAGAAGTCTTGCTGACTCTTCTGTACTGGGTGAAACCCAATTTACATATGTCATAAGACTCAGTGTATCTATACTTTACAGACTGTATTAAAACTATTTGATTTTTACCTCTTGGACTAGCTCATTTTCTTTTTGAGGGTGAGACTTTATTTCTGATCCCCACTACCTACACTCCTGATAGGCTACAGTAGAAAGCCATAAATCCACAGTCTCTGCCAAATAAATGTAGAGATGACTCTTAAACCTTCTTTCTCTTTATATAAAATATTATTTTTAAGTAACTTAAAATGTTGATGGCAGAAATTTAACTGTCTTTTAGTATGCACATATGTATTTGTGGACTGAACTATTCAACAATAATATCAATATTTTAATAATACTTTTTTCTGGAGCCTGTAACCCTGTGATTGTGCTAAAATCAGAATTGGAAATGGTGTTGTCAAGAAGATTTGATATGTCCTAAACAGTTTTCAAATAGGCGTGGATCACAGAATACTTTCTTTCCAATTGATATCTAAATAATATGATTTGACTTTTTGGTTCATTTGCTTCATGTCCACATTCATTCACTTGATTCTGTTAGCAGACATTTGCTGAATAGCTGGTTGACATATGAAAATTGCAGAACTTAAGTGTTTAAAAAGAGAAATGAATTCACTCTCTGAACATGCTTACAATCTGGTAAGAAAAAGACATGGATACAAATAGAAGAAAAGTGTTCTTGTGGTTAAGATATGAATGCTTAGATTTTAATGTAGCCAAGCAAAAGAGGAGAGGTTAGTTTTAGGAAAAGGAAGGGAAAAAGCATGGGTGATAAATAAAGCTCTATTTGGAGACAGAATTAGATCATAGATGATACTCTGTAGGGGCATACGTTAGTAAAAATAACCCAGGGTTCTTACTGAGTTTATTAATAGTGTGCATTTATATGGTTTTTAATGCATAGCATCTTTGCTGATGTCTGCCCTTTTTCTATTCTGTTCACATGGCTTTATTTATTCCAGTATTAAGGAGTAACTGGGAATATATTTGGCCATTGCCTCAAGGAGAACCTCATCAGTAATTTCATGAGACTAAAATTAATCTGATTTATCACCCTTCAACATTCCGGAAGGCTAATGATGTAGGCAGAATAATGGCCCTCCCACGATGTCCACAACCTAATCCCTGGAATCTGTGAAGACCTTCAGTTACATGGCAAAGGGAAATGAAGGTCGCAGATGAAATTACTGTTGTCAGTGAGTAGACTTTGCAATTGGGAGTAATCTGGATTATGGGAGCAGAGAGTCCAATGTAATCATAAATGTATTTAAAAGTAAAAGAAGGAATTGTAAGACCTAGAGAGACGGCAACATGACAAGGACTCAACCCAGGGTTACTGAGCTTTGAAGACCAAAAGAAGGAATCCCAAGCCAAGGAAAGCAGGTGGCCTTCAGGAGCTGGAAAAGACAGGAGATTAGTTCTCCCCTGGCGCTCCCATAAAAGAACAAAGGCCTGCCTACTTTTTGGTTTTTGTCCATTAAGACTCATGTCAGATTTCTGACCCACAGAACTGTGAAGAATAAATAGGTGTTGTTTTAAGCCTCTGACTCTGAAAGAATTTGTCACAACAGCCATTGAAAACAAATATAGTTATCTTCAATAACTTCTCTCATTTGGGAACTTGAAGTATATTTTACATTAATTTATCTGGTTCCTAACATCTAAAATAAACCAAATTTGCAGACCTATCTGGTTCAAATCTAGCTTCAATTTAATCAAATATATGTCTGCAGAAGCTGCTACGGACTAACAATTTCTTTTCTCATAAAACTCAAAGTCTGATAAGAGAGTAGGGTAAAAAGTAGAACAATGACTTTTAATATTTCATTAAGGGCAACACAAGGAAATTCCCATGTGCAATATTCACAACCACAAGACCTAAACTAGTTTGAAAAACTAATATTTAAATAGTGACCTCAGTGAAGACCAGAAGTTATCTATCAATAAGGTCCGGGTTACAGAATCTGGAGATTCAGATCTACGCATTTTCCCTCACGTGGGAAAGAGGTCACAAATTTCTCTTTAGGTAGGTGAAAAGGAAAAAAAAAACATGCTCTCTCTTTTAATATAACCTTTTGATGAGCTCTCACCCATATGCTCCACTGATCAGTGTTTTCTACTACAATCTGCTTAGAATGCCTCTTTCCGTTTGTAGTCATACATTCATAGTTTACCTACTTAAGATGTATAAAAAAAATCTTCTCTCACATCTCATTGCTGGAAAGGATCTTTTTGCCTACTTCTTTAGCACTTTATCTGTTCCCCTCCAATGGCATTTATCACTCTCTCCTTTGTGGTACAGTGATTTTTGAGCATTTCTTACTTCCCAGCTAGACTATAGATTTTAGCTTTTCGTGTTCTTGGAAAGTGTGAAAGGGCAGAACACAGCATATGGCTTGATAGCACTGGGTGTGATGTAGAGATTGAATCTGAAAATAAGTTGGAAAGTCGAAAAGCATGAATATGCTGAACGGGGATTAAGAGCTGAATGGAGGCCCTGGTAGCATTTTAGCCTTTTCAATTTCTCACAAGCCCTGTAGCTACATATGGATAATCGTTTCTCAGTTAAACAATTGTTATGACTGCTATTTCCAGTTCTCTGCAAATTACTTTAATCTGGAGATAAACTACAATGTTCTATTTAAGTAAATGCATCTAAAGGATTTCCACTTTCTGCCACCAAAGGAGCTGGCACATTCTAGTGTTAAGCAAAAACTAATGTGAGAACATATGGAAGGAAAGTAAAATCGAAAGAGTTAACTGAGTTTTCCCTACTTAGCACAGAATATCTGAATATTTGAAAACACTCTCATATTGCATATAGATATTTTAGTGGTGGGCAAATTCTGAAAGTTGTAGTTTTAAAACCCTTCTGTGAGACACTGTCCAATGTCTTACTATATGTGTCAGGATATATTAAATTATATTGCAATAAAACTAAAAGTCAATGTTTTAAAGCAATTAAAAAAAGACTTCTTATTCTTTCTACAAATAATTTGAAAGTTGCATGGGGTGTACTACTCATTGTACTCATCCAAGGACCAAGAGATGAAGCCCTACCAGCTAGAGCGTATTTGCTACAGCTGTGGAAAGAGAGAACATGAAGAATTCAGTTTGCAGTTCCCCTCAGCTGCATATTATTAACATCTTAAGTGAGGAGATCATCTCGCACTTCAAGGAAGGAGGACATGCAAGCCTCTCGCTGACTCAGAAGAGGGATAGCAGAAATATCGGTGAGTAGTAATATTTACTGTGTGTATTTATCAATATCCAATACTTAAAAATAGTATTTTAAATAAATATGTGAGCTCCAAACAGCAAAACAAGACCAAAGAGAAACCTCATTAGTCACCAGTGGAACTGATTGTTACACAAATAACTACTTCTGAAAAATGGTGATTAAGAAATGAACACATCTAACTTTTAATGAGTTACATCGGATAACCAAAAGTCTACGAGTTGATAATGGAAGGTGCTTGTTTACAGAAGAATAACAACTAATAATTAAAGGAGAAATATCATTGAGTGGTTGCAAGTTTTCAACACTAAAGAAACAACTCACTCAGGAAGAAAGGTCAGTGGGGGCTCAAACCAGTATGACAGGCTGAATAAACCTGGGTATTTCCATGAGATCAGATTTTAACCACACACTTTACTTGCTGCTCACAGAGGGGGAAATATGGCTTCATAATGGAGAGATCTAGCTGCTGTCTTCAGCTTAACCCTGCCCATAATCTTATCTGTACTAACAGGGCTGGGGAACAAACAGATTTGAGTCTTCATTACCCAGTGTCACCTGTGAACTTTTGCCAAATGTGTTTAACCTGTGTCTACTCTCTTGTTATCTAGCTTTGTATGATATTTAGAAAACAGATAGGAGTTACATGGCAAACAAATACATACACACACTATATTTATTTGTTCAGATAATTTCAAAAGATGAGATATTCTACAGGATAACTGACCCAGCCTTAACAAATTAGTGTCATAAGGAAACAAAAGTTAGAGCAGAGGGGATTATTCTAGGTGAAAAGAGACTTAACAGATCCAAATGCAAAGTACGTAGTCTTTGATTAGATCCTGAGTTAAACTGATTTTTGAAAATTGAGGAAATGTTAATACACTAGATGCAGTCATTGTTGCCAGTTTTTATATATGGTAATGGTTTAGTGGTTATGTAGTAGAACAGCACTGTTTTATATAATTAATAGCCCTAAGACATTTAGGGATAAAATACAACGGTGTACTTAATCTGTTTAAAAATATTTCAGTAAGAATTAAGCAAATATTGCAAATATCTTTTGTGGTTACATGTTAGTTCCTCTTTTGGTTCTCAATACTCTCAGGAGCTTTCTGGGTATAATCTGAAACTAGCCCCTGTACCTGGAGGGCAGTGAGGGACCGAAGAAAGAGGCAGGCCATCCCAGTTTGGTAGGTAGCAGTTTTAACAGGCAAAGGAAACCTATATGAGGCTCATCTTGGGCAGCAGCAAAACAAATGGATCCCCACACCAGCCTACCAATCTTCAGTTTGTAAAGAGGCCTTAACTGGGTTTAGTGACATGTACTATGTAGGTATTTTCAATTCCACATCACCATCTCCATCTCAAGGCTCTGTCCTCAGAGCAACCTCTGGGAGTGTGAAAAGCAAGTGGAACCCACATTCCAAAGACAGAGGAGGAAGCAAGGAGCCTCAGAGTACCTGGGTCCAGTTCACACATCAGACTTTTCAGTGACCTCTCTCTATAACACCTCTATAGGGTTATATGTGAAGAGAAAGTGAGTCTTATTCATCTTTACAAATTCAACATCTAACATGTGAATAATATACAGTGGTATCCAATGATATATACTAAAATGATTAGTGTTTGAATTCAATGAATGGATAGTTGTTGGATTCAGAATGAATAAATGAGATAATTAAAATGAATAAATAACTTTTACAGTGACTTTTTTGTAATAATAAATTTATATATTCCTATAAAATGTTACAGGCTTCTTTAGATTCAGCAACATTATTTTTACTACAGTAAAAAATGGAACTGAATAATATTTGATGGAAGCTATATTTCTGTACCAAGCCATTTGAATACATGTATCAAACATATACAACTGGATGAACTTCATTTGCTTGACACTTCCAAGACTTTTCATCACAATATGGTTTTTCTTCAAGACAAGAATTAATAGCCTCTGATCTCACGCAATGTTTATAAAATCTAAAGAAAAATAGTTTCTTTATTTTCATTCTTTACAGAGTCGCAAAGCATTACAAAAATTAATTATTCCCACGGATAAACTATAACTGTCCTATCTTCATGTCTATCTTAATATTCTCCTAAGATGCTTACTTCTCTCTACCAAGCTATATTATTTAGCATGTTAATTCATGAATTAATCTCCAAATTTCATTTATTCTGTCATACCACAACGACTTTCATTTTGAATGTATTCTATGGCATACTTTTGAATTTATATGGCCCTAATATTTGATCTGAAGTTTTTAAGTGAATGTGTACACCCATGACCATATCAGAACTTTTCTGAGAACGTCAGATAAGCTGGCCTAAATTGGATAAAATTTGTATTGCTGGAAATAAATCATATATTTTAGCTAGGTTTCTATTTAGTTCTTTTCTGCCTCAGCAATTGTGCTAAATAAAATATTACCGATTGACAGTTTATTCAGTGTTAAATAATCTCATTCAATATTCATAAAACCCTGAAAGAGAAACACTACAGTATTTTACAGATATGGAAACTTCTATGAGTTCACTCAGTCACTCAGCTGGTAAGTGATAGGTGGGTGAATGCCTTCACGCGTGGCCTGTCTAAACTTGGGTTTTCCTACGAGGCAAGCATGTGGGCATTGCTGTCGTAAATGACTGCCTTGGTTTGAAAGCAGAGGCACCTGGCGAAGTTGACAAGGTCTTGTGGAGGAGATGGTGAAGCTGAAGAGAATAGTGAGCGCTGCTCACCTGACCTTCGTGTTTCCCTCAGATGCGCAAAGAGATGAAGTAGCCCAGCAGGGCAAGAGTGATAGCAGACCAGGCACCCCCCAACTTGCCTTTAAAATTTTTTTTTTAATTTTTTTATTTATTTCTAGGAGAGAGAGAGAGAGACAGCGTGAGCAGGGGAGGGTCAGAGAGAGAGGGAGTCACAGACTGAAGCAGGCTCCAGGCTCCGAGCTGGCAGTCAGCACAGAGCCCGACACGGGGCTCGAACCCACGAACCGCGAGATCATGACCTAAGCGAAAGTCGGACGCTTAACCGACTAAGCCACCCAGGTGCCCCCCAACTTGCCTTTAAACACAGGGGTGGGGGGCATTCTTGAGTCTCCAGAGATGTTTGGCAGACACTTTATTGATGAATGTAACTGTGATGTACAGATTGGGTAAACACAAACACAATTTTACAATCTTGTGATTGTAAGATTTTGATTTAATACAATCCTTCAAGATGGTAGGGGTTTTGATTTCATACTCGTTTTTTGTACTCTCAGTAAGGAATTTTACAATCCTGTTACTATTGCCTCATCTGAATGCATAGGGCAGATCTACCAGTTACTCTTGGTTTATTTTTACCTGGATATGCTGTATATTAGTCACTAATAAGGATATCTTAATTTCTGTTTTGGCCAGTAAAATTGTTTCACCTACAGAATTCTAAAAACATAAGACTCTCTCACACTTTCCTTTTGGTGTTGATGAATTGAAAGAGTATTAAGGAGAAATGAATGAAAGAAGTAAGGAAAGTATTGGGGACCCTGTAAAAGAAGGATTTAAAATAGAACAGTAAGCACATAACAAAGAAGAATCTTGAAATTAGTTTTCTTCAATTAGGTAATTTAACTTTGCCCAAGCATCTTAAATATCATATGTAATTATAATAAATCCAGTAATGGCTCTTAAGTTTCATTTTTTTTAATCACCCATAACTACCTCTCAAATCATTCTCCTCTCTCCATTAAAATCCTACATTTATGTGCATGTATTTAGATAACAAATGAGCTAGGTAAAGGATTTCTTAATTACATGTATAAAATAAGCACATCCATCCTTCAAGCAAGAGATTTTAGTCACTACTTAGGACTAGACCAAAGTCTAGACCTAGGATTCTAGCTAAATTTTAGCCCTTCTAACACAAAACACTTATTGATAATTAAGTCTTCTAGGTTCAAATCTTACTTATTTCTATAGTTTTAAGAGTCTTGTCATTCAATTCATGCAAAATTACTAAGAAAATATAAGAAAATATAAAAACTTCATGTCATAAATGATAAACTTTTAATGATTATATTTACTTTAAACTGTATAATTATATACTAAGTATAGAAGATAATTATATTGGATTATTAATATTTGTGTAACTGGAAGTTTATATAAAATAACAGAGATAGTGTCAAGATTAACCCTTGAAAATGTATAGACCACAGCAAAATAAAACCATGAAAATTCTCTGAAATATACTTTATGTCAGCAATAAATAACCTTTTTTTGATATGCTACATTAAGACTTACATAACTGATATATCACTGAGGAAGAGGCTATATGTAACTGATAAAATGAAAACCTTAAATACCTCACTGAATGAGTCTCAATTGAATGTTTTCTTGTTTCACAAATGTTCAACATTCTTTACAATCAGTCTTCAATTATATTCCTTGTAGAACTCCTTCAGAAATATATGAGATTGGTAAAATAATGTTTCTTTATAACATTGTCGTATACACTGGAGATTTCTGCAAACTCTGAAATTGTCTGGCCTTGTCACTGTGTGCAGGTCAAACCATTTTGCCAAATGAGATTCCATTTGCAAACATTATGATTACTTCTTTGATAAATCATCACAAATATATAAAGTATCTTTTGTAAATGTCTATTGTTATAAATCAAAAATAAGAATTTTGGTTGCATTTTGAGTGGTCAAAAAAATTCAACAAGTATTAGAAATTTTTGACAGAATTTCTAAAGGTGAAGTTGGGCAATTTTATCATTTTCATGAAACTTCCAAGATCATCAGTGCATTGTATAAATAAATTGTGCTCAACTTACCAAATCATAATGAACAACTCAAATCAGCAACAAATGATCATAGAGAAAAATTATCAATACGACAAAATACTCTCTAACTCAATGTTCTTGAGTATGTATTTTTTTAAATTTTTTATTACATTTTTTAAATTTTTTAATGTTATTTTTGAGAGAGACAGACAGAGACAGAGACAGAGAGCAAACAGAAGAGGGGCAGAGAGAGAGGGAGACACAGAATCAGAGGGAGGCTCCAGGCTCTAGGCTCTGAGCTGTCAGCACAGAGCCCGATGAGGGGCTCGAACTCCTGGACCGTGAGATCATGACCTGAGCTGAAGTGAGCTGCTTAACCGACTGAGCCACCCAGGCATCCCTCTCCAGAATGTATTTCTTAAAAATGAGGTTAGAATTTTGATTTCATACTTGTTTTTACACATCATTAAATAATCATCATTGAACAACTTAATAACATAAAATATAAAAAATTTAAGAAAATAAAATCATTTAAGAATTTTTCAAGTCCTCCAGCAACACACATGAAATTATATATAAATTACAAAGTGATAAAATATTTCTTGAAATAAAACTTTCCTAAATCAGGTATTTCTTTTAAATTATTCATTCAAGTTATTCTTCCTAGAAATTAGAATATATTTAAAAGCCTTTGCTGTATTTTGTTTTTCTAATATATTTCATTAAGAAACTACATAAAATATTTGGTCATTTTTAGTGAATATGGTAGAGTTAAAAGTGAAAATGAATTCTGGGAACAAAATTTTATGAAATTGTCTACCTCTCTCTGAATCGTTATATTTTTAAAAATTAAAAATATATATAATTCCAGTACAGTTACAGTATTATGTTAATTTTAGGTTTGCAACATAGTGATTCAACAATTCTATACATTACTCAGTGCTCATCACGATAAAGTGTACTCTTATACCCCTTCACCATTTCCCCATTCCCAGCCCACCTCCCCTCTAGTAATTACCAGTTTGAGTGAAGAATCTGGGTATTTTTCCTCTTTTTTAGTTTGTTGGTTTCATTTCTTAAATTCCACGTATGTGTGAAATCATATGGTGTTTGTCTTTCTCTGACTTATTTCACTTAGCATTATACCCTCCAGATCTATTATGCTTTTGCAAATGTCAAGATTTCATGCTTTTATGACTAAGGAATATTCATGTGTGTGTGTGAGTGATGCATATATAGATAGCATACTCTTGCCTCCTTGGTCATACATTAATTGACCACATAATCATGGGTTTATTTCTCAGATCTTTGTTGATGTTCTACTGATCTGTGTATTTTTGTGCCATTGCCATATTGTTTTGATTATTATAGCTTTGTAGTCTACCTTAAAATATGAAGTTATAATACCTCCAGTTTTGATCTTCTTTTTCAAGACTGCTTTGGCTAATCAGGGTCTTTGATGGTTCCATACAAAATTTTAGTGAAAAATGTTGCTGTTTTGATAGGAATTGCATTAAATTTGTAGATAGCTTTGGATAGTGTGGACATTTTAACAAAATTTATTTTTCTAATCCATGAGCATGTAATATCTTTCAATTTGTGTCATCTTCAATTTCATTTGTTAATGTCTTAATAATCTTAGAGTATAGATACTTTACTTCCTTGGTTAAGTTTATTCCTAGGTACTTTATCATTTTTGTGCAATTATAAATGGGATTGTCTTCTGAATTTCTCATTCTACTACATTATTAGTGTGTGATAATGCCACACATTTCTGTATATTGATTTTGTATCATATGACCTTGCTGAATTCATTTATCAATTATAGTAGATTTTGGTAAAATCTTTATATATTATGTCATCTGCAAATAGTGAAAAGTTTTTCTTATTCCTTACCAATTTGAATGCCTTTGATTCCTTTTAATTGTCTGATTGGTGTGGTTAGGACTTCCAGTACTATGTTTAATAAAAATGAGTAGTGGACATCCTTGTCTTATTCCTGATATTAGGACAAAAGCTCTCAGTTTTTCACCATTGAGTATGATGTGAGATGTGGATTTTTCATATATGATTTTTATTATGTTAAGGTATTTCCCTCTAAATCTACTTTGTTGAGAGGTTTTAAAATGAATGGATGCTATATTTTTCCAAATGCTTTTTTTTTCATCTGTTGAAATGATCATATGGTTTATACCCTTTCTCTTGTTGATGTGATGTATCATGCTGATTGATATGTGAATATTGAACCATACTTGGATCCCAGAAATAAATCCCATTTTATTATGGTGAATGATTTTTTTAAATGTATTGTTGGGTTTGTTTTACTAACATTTTGTTGAGCATTTTTACATTTATGTTCATCAGATATATTGGCCTGTAATTCTGTTTATTTTAGTTCTTTTTCTGGTTTTGGTATCAGGGTAATACTGACATTATAGAATAAGTTTGTAAGCTTCCCTTCCTCTTTTATTTTTTAAGGGTGTTTGAGAAGAATAGGTATTAACTCTTCTTTAAATGCTTGGTAGAATTCACCTGTGAACCCATTGAGTCCTGAACTGTTGTTTGTTGGGAGTTTTTGATCACTGATTCAATTTCATACTGGTAATCAGTCTGTTCAAATTTTTTATTTTTTCCTGATTTGGTTTTGGAGTTTATGTATTTCTAGGAATTCATCCATTTCTTCTAGGTTGTCCCACATTTTAGCATATGATTTTTCATAATATTCTCTTTGAATTCTCTATGGTGTTGGTTATTATTTCTCCTCTTTCATTTCTGATTTTGTTTATTTGAGTCCTCTCTCTCTCCTCCTTCCTCACCTTCTCCCTCTCTCTCCTCTCTCCCTTCCCTCTGTAATGGGTCTGGCTAACAGTTTATCAATTTTGTTGATATTTTCAAAGAACCAGCTCCTGGTTTCATTGTTCTGTTGTTTTTTTATGTCATTTCTTTCTGCTCTAGTCTATATAATTTCCTTTCTTCTGCTGGTGTTGGATATTATCTGCTCTTTCTCTAGCTCCTTTAGGTATAAGATTGTTTTTGTTTGAGATTTTTCTTGTTTCTTGACGTAATCCTATACTGCTATAAACTATTTCTTAAAACAGCTTTTGTTGCAGCCCAAGGATTTGGGGCTATTATGCTTTCATTTTAATTTGCCTCCATGTAATGTTTTAAATTCCCCTTTGATTTCTTCTTTGATCCATTCATTGTTTGGTAGCATATTAATTTCCATATATTTGTGTTCTTTCCAGATTTTTTCTTGTTGTTGATTTCTAGTTTCATAGCATTGCATTGGAAAAGATGCATGATTTAAAAATTCAATTTTTTGAATTTCCGAAAACTTGTACCCAAATAAGTGATCTATTCTAGAGAATGTTCCATGTTCATCTGAAAACAGCATGTATTCTGCTGTTTTAGGATGGAATGTTCTGAATATATCTGTTAGATCCATCTGGTCCAAAGTGTCATTCAAAGCCACTGTTTCCTTGTTGATTTTCTGTTTGGATAATCTATCCATTGTTATAAGCAAGGTATTGAGATCCCTTAGTAATATTATATTACTATCGATTACTTCCTTTATGTTTGTTAATAGCTGTTTTATGTATTTTGGTACTCTCACTTGAGATCATAAATATTTAGAATTGTTATATTTTCTTTGGATTGTCTTTATGATTATGCAGGGTCTTTCTGTCTCTTGTTAGTCTTTGTTTTAAAGTCTATTTTGTCCAATGTAAGTATTGTTACCCCAGCTTTCTCTTCACTTCCATTTGCATGATAAATGCTTTCCATCATTTTCACTTTGAATCTGCATGTGTGTTTGGGTCTAAAATGAATCTTTTATCGGCAACATATAGATGAGTCTTATTCTTTTAACCATTCCATTAAATTGTGTCTTTTTCCTTGGAGAATTTAGTCCATTTACACCAAGTGATTATTGATAGGTAGTATGTACTTATTGCCATTATGTTACTCGTTTTATGGTTGTTTTTGTAGTTCTTCCCTATTCCTTTCTTTTCTTACTCTCTTGTCTCATGGTTTTCTGACTTTCTTTAATGATATACTTGGATTCCCTTCTCTTTATTTTTGTGAATCTGTTACTGGCTTTGGATTTGTGGTAACTATTAGGTTTACATGTAACATCTTATGCATATAGCAACCGATATTAAGTTGATGGTCCCTTAAGTTTGAGCCTATTTGAAAACCATGAAATTTTTACTCTTCCACCCCACCCAAGGTTTAGATATATTTTGTCATACTTTACATCTTTTTATTCTGTAAATCCCTTGACTGATTTTTANTGCTGCTGATATCTGTTTTGAGCAGTTCATTAGCTGTCATTTCTTCTTGGAGTTTCTTTGGAGGAGAGCTATTTCCTTTCGTCATTTTAGTTAGTTTTCTGGCTCTTGTTGATTTTAAAGACCTGTTATGCTCTCTGTACCTATGAGCGCTTCTGTATCCAAGAAGACTCTTTGACTGTCCAGGGACTATCCTTTCAGAGAGTGTTTATTGAATGGTATCTCTTGGTCTTCCTTGTTGGGACCTTGGTTATTTTATTTTCCTATTCGTAGTGATATTTGGGGCTCTCCACCTTGTGTACTCTGCCTTGTTTCTTGAGGTAGCCCTGGAAAAGAAAACAGACAGTCAAACACACAGGGAGCATATGCTTCCTACTTTTCTAACACTTGCATTTGATATTTTCTACTCAAATAGCCCCCTTTAACATTTCATATAAGTCTGGTTTAGTGATCATGAATTCCTTTAAGTTTTGCTTGTCTGACTGATTGTCTTATGAACAGAATATTATTGGTTGAAGGTTTTCCTTTTCTTTCAGCACTTGGAATATATCATGCCACTCCCTTCTGGCATGCAAAGTTTCTGCTGAAAAATTATCTGATAGCTTTATGGCGTTTCCTTTGTATTTAACTGTCTTTTCTCCTGTTTCTTTTAAAATTCTCACGTTATTTTTACTTTTTGTTGTTTTAATTACGATGTGTCTTAGTGTAGACCTCCTTGGGTTGATTTTGTTGGGGACTCTCTGTGCCTCCTGGATTTGGATATCTGCTTCCTTCCCCAGATTCAGGAAATTTTCAGCTATTACTTCTTCATAACATAATCTGAGTTCCCTTAATCTGTTTTCTTTTTTTTATGTTTTCATTTTCCTGTTTCCTCTTCAACTTGATTGCTTTCCTTTACTCTGTCATCTAGGTTGCTGGTCCATTCTTCTGCTTCTTCAAGTCAGCTATTTATTTCCTCTAATGTACATTTCATTTCAGTTATTAAGTTCTTCATCTCTGCTTGGTTCTTTTTTATGTTTTTTTATTTCCTTGTTGAAGGTCTCACTGAGATCCTCCAATCTTATCAAGTTTAATGTCTTTTTATGAGTATCACTTTAAATTCTCTGTCAGGCACACTACTTATGTCTATTTAGTTTAGTTCTCTTGCTGTGATTTTGGCCTATTCTTCCATTTGGGACATCTTCGGTCTCTTCATTTTGTCTATCTCTCTGTGTCTGTTTTTCTGTCTTAGGAAAGTCAGCTACATCTTCTCCTCTTGAAAACAGTGGCCTTATGAAGAAAAGGTCCTGTAGTGTCTGCAGTGCAATATCCCCTATTCGCCAGAAACTGGCACATGAGGGGTACTTCCTACATGTGTTGCATGCACCCTAATCTTGTGGCTGATCCATATTTGCCTTCAACCCACTCATCTGCAATTGCTCTCTTAGCCTGTTGTGGGCAGGGTTTGGTCCCTGTGTTTTTAATGGGCAAGTACTGGACTGTCTTGGGCTCAAGTTGGGGAAGACCAGGTGTTTGTTAGAGCTGAGGTCACACCAAGCTGCAGCACACTCTTCCTGTGTTGTCCCTGAGAAGCTTTCATTGGTGACCACAGCCTGCATTTAGACCAGATGTCTGCTTTTGGGGCTGCAGTCAAATTGTCGTTTGTGATTATCTTTCCCTCTCCCTGGGGAAATAGTCACTTTGTAGTGGTGTTGATTTCTGTTTGGGCTGATTGCACACTAAATGCTGGTGGCACCACTCTGAATTAATTGCTGCTGAGGGCAATTTAGAGGGAGCCAGTTCACAGGAGAATGCAGTGGTAGAGCACATTGTTAGCAAGCTAGGTGGAGAGTGTTCATGCTGAGTTGGTCCCTGTAGATGTCTATGTATCCCGGTTGGGAGGCAGGGGAGGGAAATGGTGTCTGCCAGCTCTTTTGTTCTGGAGAACTCTCCCAAAGATTCACACCCCTCTGGCTCATGTTCTAAAGATTAGTAAACAAACTCCCTCCTGTATATCCCAGTCTTCTATGCTCTGTCTCAGTGGGACTGTTTGTTATGTTGTCTCTTTAAGAGCAGGGATTCAGTTTCCTACTGCTCTCCTGTTTTGCAGAGACTATCCTGCCAACTTTTAAAGGTCCGAGTGTTAAGCTCCCCTAATTGTAAGAAAACATGAAGTTAAGTCCCTCTGGTTTTCAAAGCCAAATGTTATGAAAATTTGTCTTCCCAGGATGGGAAGACACCTCCTTACATGGATAGTATCATGGATCAGCCTGGTTCTTGACTGAGTCTCTGTCCTCCCTCCCTTGTTTAATGTGGTCTTTTCCCTACATTTAGCTTAGGAGAATATGTTCTGCCAGGCTTCAGATTACTTTCTGGGTTATTTACACGGATACGAATGTTATTTAGGTGCACTTGTGGGACAAGGTGAACTTAAGATCTTCCTATTCTGCCATCTTCCCCAGAAGTTCTTCTCTGAACCTTGAAATGCAACAGTTTCCCATAACGCTAATTTATTTATTTCCTCCAGCAATAGTTATTAAATGGCTACTGTAAGCCAGGCATCATTTAGATGTTAGAAAATAAGCAGTGAATCCAACCAAGTCCCTGCCCTCATGCACTGTATTTTCCACTGAAAAATCCAGACAAGAAACAAATATAATATGCTTTGCAGAAGAAAAAACAAGTGAGTAGGTACAATGATGCATTTATGGAAATTAATCTAAATTTAAGTGGCAAGATAAACGTTTTTAGGAGGTGTTACTGGGCAGAAACCCAAAATAAGTGAGGGAATATAAAGATTTTGGAGAGTAATATTTCTGGTAAAGGAAACAGCCAAGTACAGGAAACCTGAATCAGGAAAGAGTCTAGCTAATTAGAGGAATCTCAAGAAGGTCAATTTATCTAGAGTGCAATGAATGAGGGAAGAAAGAGAAAGGGTAGGACCATGTTATGTAGCATTTGGTAGGTCAGGATGAAGTTTGGATTTTATTCTGAGCTTGATAGGAATCCATTATAGAGTACTGATGAGAATGACTTGATATGATTTCCATTTTCAAAAGATCGTTCTGGCGATATGTTTGATAAATTACAATGGGATAGGAGAAAATATTTGTAAATAATATTCCTGTGAAGAGTTAATGTCCAAAATACATAAGGAACTCATGAACTTACTGGCAAATAAACAGATAACCTAATTTAAATATGGGAAAGGATTTTAATAGCTTTTTACCAAAATGTGACATATAAATGGCTAACAGATACTTGAAAATGTGCTTAATATTACTAATAATCAGGAAAATGAAAATCAAAATCACACTTGGTAGGACATTTATTATCAAAAGAGTCAAGAGATAGCAATGTTGGCAAATATGTAGAGACAAGTAAACCTTTGTAGACTATAGGTAAGAATGTAAATTGGTGCCACCATTATGGAAAACAATATATATGTTTCTCAAAACATTAAAAATAGAACTGCCTGCAATCCAGAAATCCTACTTCTAGGTATATATACAAGGAAATAAAGTCTTTGCCTCATGTAAAGTTCTGCATACTGATGCTCACTGAAGCATTATTCACAATAGTCAAGGTCTGGAAACAGCTTGTCTTCCAATGGTTGAATGAATAAAGAAATTAAGATGCACATAAACATTGGAATATTATTCAGCCTTAAAAAAGGAAGACAATCCTGTATTTGTGACAAGATAAAATCCTGGAGGATGATATGTCAAGTCATCATGTTGTACTCTTTAAGTATATACTTTTTTATTCTTTTATAGTTTATTGTCAAGTTGATTTCCATATAACACCCAGTGCTCATCACCACGAGTGCCCTCCTCCATGCCCATCACCCCCTTTTTCTTCTCCCCCTTCCCCATCAACCCTCAGTTTGTTCTCATTATTCAAGAGCCTCTCATGGTTTGCCTCCTTCCCTCTCCCTACTATTTTTCCCTATCCCCTCCCCTATACATGTAATATATGTGGCTATCTGCACAATCCTTTAAGAAGGCCAATTTACATCTCTTTTATGTTGTATTTTTTTCAACATTTACTTAACATCTGCATAGCATGCAGGATCAGATAAAATCTTTCTTTTTACTAACTCAAATCCTGCATAACGCCCAACTATCAGAAATTCTGAGTCCTCTGATTCATAAGTCTCCTTTTTTTTATTTCTTTTTATATTTCTTTTTTTATTATTGTCAAGTTGGTTACCATATAACACCTAGTGCTTATTCCAAAAAGTGCCCTCCCTTATGCCCATCACTTCTTTTCCCCTCTCCCCCACACCCATCAACCCACAGTTTGTTCTCAGTATTTAAGAGTCTCTCATGGTTTGCCTCCCTCCCTCTCTTTAACTATATTTTCCCTTTCCCCATTGTCCTCTGTTAAGTTTCTCCTATTCTACATATGAGTGAAAAGATATGGTATCTGTCCTTCTCTGCCTGACTTATTTCACTCAGCATAACACCCTCAAGTTCCAACCAAATTGCTACAAATGGCCAGATTTCATTCTTTCTCATTGCCATGAAGTATTCCATTGTATAGATAAACCACATCTTCTTGATCCATTCATCACTTGATAGACATTAAGACTTTTTCCATGATTTGGTTATTGTTGATAGTGCTATGGGGTACATGTGTCCCTATGCATCAAAACTCCTGTATCCCTTGGGTAAATCCCTAGCAGTGCTATTGCTGGGTCATAGGGGAGTACTACTGTTAATTTTTTGAGGAACCTCTACACTGCTTTCCAGAGAGGCTTGCACCAGTTTACATTCCCACCAACAGTGTAGGAGGGTGCCCATTTTTCCACATCCTCGCCAGCATCAATAGTCTCCTGATTTGTTCATTTTAGACACTATGACCAGCGTGAGGTGGTATCTCAGTGTGGTTTTAATTTATATTTTCCTGATGATGAGAGACACTGAGCATCGTTTCATGTGTCTCTTGGCCACCTGGATGTCCTCTTTGGAGAAGTGTCTGTTCATGTCTTCTGCCCATTTCTTCACTGGGTTATTTGTTTTCTTGGGTGTTCAGTTTGGTGAGTTCCTTATAGATTTTGGATACTAGCTCTTCATCTGATATGTCATTTGCAACTCTCTTTTCCCATTCCATTTATTGCCTTTCAGTTTTGTTGATTGTTTCCTATGCAGTTCAGAAGTTTTTATCTTGATGACGTCCCAATAGTTCATTTTTGCTCTTGATTCTCTTGCCTTTGGGGATGTGTCTGGTAAGAAATCGCTGCATTTGAGGTTAAGGAGATTGTTTCCTGATTTCTCCTCTAGGGTTTTGATGGTTTCCTGTCTCACATTCAGGTCCTCCATCCATTTTGAGTTTATTTTTGTGTGTGGTGTAAGAAAGTGGTCCAGTTTCATTCTTTTGCATGTTGCTGTCCAGTTCACCCAGCACCATCTGTTAAAGAGGCTGCCTTTTTTCCATTGGATACTCTTTCCCGCTTTGTCAAAGATTACTTGGCCATACATATGTGGGTCCAATTCTGGGTTCTCTATTCCATTGGTTTATGTGTCTGTTTTTGTGCCAATACCATACTGTCTTGATGACTACAGCTTTGTAGTAGAGGCTAAAGTCTGGGATGGTGATGCCTCTCATTTTGGGGTTTTTTCTTCAATATTACTTTGGCTATTCAGGGTCTTTTGTGGTTCCATAGAAATTTCAGGGTTGTTTGTTGTAGCTTTGAGAAGAATGCTGGTGCAATTTTGATTGGGATTGCATTGAAGGTGTAGATTGCTTTGGGTACTTTTGATATTTTAACAATATTTATTCTTCCGACCCATGAGCATGGAATGTTTTTCCATTTTTTTGTGTCTTCTTCAATTTCCTTCATAAGTTTTCTATAGTTTTCATCATATAGATCTCTTATATCTTTGATTGGGTTTATTCCTAGTTATTTTATGGTTTTGGTGCAATTGTGACAATTGTGAATGGGATGAGTTTCTTGATTTCTCTTTCTGTTGCTTCATTACTGGTCTATTAAAATGTAACCAATTTCTGTACATTGATTTTTTACCCTGCAACTTTGCTGAATTCTTGGATCAGTTCTAGTAGGCTTCTGGTGGAGTCTGTCAGGTTTTCGATGTAGAATATCATGTCGTCTGTGAAAAGTGAAAGTTTGACCTCTTCTTTGCCAATTCTGAGGCCTTTTATTTCCTTTTGTTGTCTGATTACTGATGGTAGGACTTCCAGCACTATGTTAAAAAGCAGTGGTAACAGTGGACATCCTTGTCGTGTTCCTGATCTCAGGGGGAAAGCTCTCAGTTTTTCTCCATCGAGGATGATATTAGCAGTGGGCTTTTCATAAATGATTTTTATGATGTTTTAGTACGTTCCTTCTTTCCCGACTTTCTTGAGGGTCTAAATTAAGAAAGGATGCTGTATTTTGTCAAATGCTTTTTCTGCATCTATTGACAGGATCATATGATTTTTATCTTTTCTTTTGTTAATGTGATGTATAACATTGATTGATTTGTGAATATTGAACCAGCCCTGTAATCCAAGAATGAATCCCACTTGATCATGGTGAATAATTCTTTTTATATGCTGTTGAATTCAATTTGCTAGTATCTTGTTGAGGATTTATTCATCAAGGATATTGGCCCGTAGTTCTCTTTTTTTATGCTGGGTCTCTGTCTGGTTTGGGAATCAAAGTGATGATGGCTTCCAAAAATGAGTCCAGAGGTGTTCCTGCCATTTCTATCTTTAGGAATAGTGTGAGAAGAATAGGTATTAATTCTGATTTAAATATCTGATGGAATTCCCCAGGGAAGCCATCTAGCCCAAGGCTCTTATTTGTTGGGATATTTTTGATAACTGATTCCATTTCTTTACTGGTTATGGGTCTGTTCAGATTTCTTCTCTAATTGCCTGATTGGCCCATTTGTTCTTTAGTAGGGTGTTCCTTAACCTCCATGTTTTTGGAGGTTTTCCAGACTTTTTCCTGTAGGTGATTTCAGGTTTCATAACACTATGATCTGAAAGAGTGCATGGTATGATCTCAATTCTTTTATATTAACTGAGGGCTGTTTTATGTCCCAGTACGTGACCTATCTTGGAGAATGTACCATGTGCAGTTGAGAAGAAAGTGAATTTCATAGCCTCAGGATGTAGAATTCTAAATATATCCATCAGACCCATCTGGTCCAATGTGTCATTCAGGTCTCTTGTTTCTTTAGTGATTTCCTGTCTAGTTGATCTGTCCATTGCTGTAAGTGGAGTATTAAATTCCCCTACAGTTAGCACATTCTTATCAACAATATTGTTCATGTTTGTGATCAATTGTTTTATGTATTTGGGTGCTTCCAAATTCAGTGCGTAGAAATTTTATAATTGTCAGCTCTTCCTGATGGATAGACCCTATAATTATTATAGAATGCTCTTCTTCATCTCTTGTTACTGCCTTTAGTTTAAAGTCTTGTTTGTCCAATATAAGTATGGCTACTCCAGCTTTCTTTTGACTTTCAGTAGCATGATAGATATTTCTCCATCCCTTCACTTTCATTCTGCAGGTGTCCTCAGGTCTAAAATGAGTCTCTTATAAACAGCAAATAGATGGATTTTAGGGTTGTTTTTTTTTAATCCATTCTGATACCCTATGTCTTTTGATTGGAGCATTTAGTCTATTTATGTTCAGTGTTATTATTGAAAAATATGGATCTAGAGTCATTGTGTTCTCTGTAGGATTCATGCTTGTATTGGTGTCTCTGGTAGCTTGTGTTCCTTGCAACATTTTCCTCATAGAGTCCCCCTTAGGATTTCTTGTAGGGCTGGTTTAGTGGTGATGAATTCCTTCACTTTTTGTTTGTTTGGGAAAACGATGATCTCTCCTTCTATTCTGAATGACAGGCTTGCTGGATGAAGGATTCTTGGCTGCATATTTTTCCTGTTCATCACAATGAAGATTTCCTGCCATTCCTTTCTGACCTGCCAAGTTTCAATATATAGGTCTGCCACTACCCTGATGTGTCTACCTTTGCATGTTAAGGCCTGTTTATCCGTAGCCGCTTTCAGAATTCTCTCCTTGTCCTTATATTTTGCCAGTTTCACTATGATATGTTGTGCAGAAGATCGATTCAAGTTATGTCGGAGGGGAGTTCTCTGTGCCTTTTGGATTTCAATGTCTGTTTCCTTCCCCAAATTGGGGAAGTTCTCAACTATAATTTGTTCAAGTACCCCTTCAGCCCCTTTCTCTCTTTCTTCTTCCTCTTCTGGAATTCCTGATAGAGATATTGTTGCGTCTTTTCAATCTGTGCAGTGGACGCCTCTATTTTATTATGCACCTCATTTATAGCATTTTTTAATTCATCACAACTATTTTTAGGGTCCATAGCGTTTCTAGTAATAGCTTCTCTGCTGTCTTCCATGCCTTTTTCAATCCCAGTGATTAACTTTATGACTATTGTTCTAATTTCTTGTTCACTTTTGTTGCTTTTATCTGTTTTGGCCAATTCTTTAGCTGTCACTTCTTCCTGGAATTTCTTTAGAGGAGAATTCTTCCATTTTATCATTTTGGCTAGCTTTCAATCTCTTGTCAGTTTTAAAAGCTTGTTATGTGCTCTCCACCTGCGAGTACTGCTGTATTAAAGAAGGCTCTTTTACTGTCCAGGGCCTGTCTCTTCAGGAAGTGTTCTTTGAATGGTGTCTCTTGGTCTCTCTTGTTGAGACTTTGGTCATTCTATTTCCCTACTCTAGTGGTATTTGGGACTCTCCACTATGTGTTCTTTGGCTTGTTTCTTGAGGTAGCCCTATGAGGCTGTCTTTTTAGTGGACTCTGTCTCTTTTCCTCCCAGACTGTTGTGGTTCAGAGTCTTTTGGCTTCAGCCCTTCTTTGTTTAAAAGATGCAGGCCAGAGGTATGGAACTCCCTACTTCTCTGCCATCCTGCCACCGACTGCTTCCAGGAGGCTCCCTTGTCCAGGGTCCTCAGAACCGTGCACCTCCCCATGGCCATAAGTCTCCTTTTGTATCTCTCATTCAAAGAACAGGATTTCAATACAACTGAAGTAAAAAAAAAAAAGACAGATATAATAATAATTTAAGAAATAATTGAGACATAATTTAATATTCTATTGCTTAATTAATGAAAAACATCCAAAACTCACAAAATGTTAGTGTCCTTTTTTTCTTTTTAAATACATCACTATAAAAATATAGCCAATTCTGTTTTTGAAGCTATTCTCAACTTGTAAATTCACATTTGGAACTTAAATTAAATCATTTATATTTAAGAATGGTTTTTGTCAGATTAATGAGAATTAATTATTCTTAATTATCCACATTCTTTCCCAAAACTCCTCTTGTGACCATTGGCACATATTCATAAATTGACATCTGCCACTAGGGACACAAGTTTTAGTTACAAACAAAATAAAGTATTTGTTTATTAAAGATTTAGTTTTGAACTCCTTAGTTCAATTATACCTATTATAACTAAATGTAGCAGAAAATTCAATGGGTGTTGTATTAACTATTATCCACATTCACATCATCATCTATAGGAATTGACAAGAAACTATTATTTTTACTAGCACTGATTATATGAAAGTCAATGTGTATTTATGTAATGGTCAACAAATGTTTTTTTAACTCCTTCTGGGTCAAACAGTACTTTTGGTTTTTGAAATACATTAGAAAGAAATCAGATTCAAAATCAATTTATTTTCCATGTTACTATCACACTTAGTGTTCTAGCAGTTCTGTGTAATGTATAAGTTATTCATTTTGACAAAAATACTAAGTAACCAAGCTAAAAGCCCCATGGCTTAAAGGAAATAAACACTGTTTAGGGCACCTGGGTGGTTCAGTCGGTTAAGCGTCCAGCTTCGGCTCAGGTCATGATCTCACAGTTCATGGGTTTGGCCCTGCGTCGGGGTCTGTGCTGACATCCAGCTCAGAGCCTGGAGTCTGTTTCAGATTCTGTATCTCTCTTTCTCTCTGACCCTCCCCTGTTCCTGCTGTCTCTGTCTCTCTTTCTCTCTCAGAAATAAATCTTTAAAAGCATTAAAAAACATTTTAAAGGAAATAAACACTGTTTTAGGTTCAAACGTCTGTAAATCAATTGTGGATATGATGATGTGGGTGGGTTGGTCTCAGCTGGGTGGCTCTGCTTCAGTTTACAGGTTGATTGGACATGGCTCTTGGCCATGGTTTGGGCTCAGGTGTTTCTATGTAGTTTTGTTCTTGACCCTAAGCTGAAAGGACATCAATACACCAAAGCCCTGCTCGTCTCATGACAAATTACAAATGTGCAGAACACATTTCATGACTCTTCCATGTCATATTTACAATATCCTGTTAGACTTGTTTTCATGGTTTGCTTTGGCTAAAGTCAATAAGCACAAAACTACGGCAAGAATCTGGATATATGATAAGGAAGAGAAGGTTTGGGAAAGAGAACGAATCCTACCAGAATGGTAGGCATAAATGTTATTATAATTTTAAGGTAATGTGTAGAGAGACTATTGCTTGTTCCAAGGTCAAACTGCTAAAAAGTATGGCATAGGAGAAATCCAGCATTATCTCATTCCAGGGACTAATCTTAACCAACCGTTTACTATGTTTTTGGTTACTTATTTATAGAATGACATTTATTATAAATTTATCATTAAATTAATTGCTAAGGTATTTGTTATCTTACATTCACAAGTGTAGTCCAGTTAGACTGCTCTGTTTCCTTCTGTATCTCTCTCTCTTTGTCTTTGCCCCTGTATCTATCTCCCATCCTGTTTGTGTATGTGTGTGTATAAGATTTTCTGAAATAAGATATAGAATATAAAAATATTATTAAAAATAGGCAAGTAAGCCTGCTATTATAGAAAAGGTTGGAAATTTGAAATCAAAATCAAAGATTGGTTTGTATCCAGGCGTGGCTACTCCACAGCCATATAATCTTCAGCAATTTTTCCCTCTGAATATTGGCTTTATTTTTTATTAACTGAATTATTATTACCTATATGAACTGCTTAAGGCTAAACAAAAATGTTATTCAATGTCCCAGATTTATAGTTAAGAATTTAAAATTTTTTTAATTTTCTTTTTTTTCTGAGAGAGAGACAGCATGAGCAGGGGAGGGTCAGAAAGAGAGGGAGATGCAGAATCAGAAGCAGGCTCCAGACTCTGAGCTAGCTGTCAGCACAGAGCCCGACGCGGGGCTCAAACCCACAAACCGTGAGATCATGACCTGAGCTGAAGTCGGATGCTTAACCGACTGAGCCACCCAGGCATCCCTGTAGTTAAGAATTTATAGTGTCTGATTCATAGTTTCCACCCTCTTTCCACTTCCAGGTATTAAATTATGTTGGTCTGTTATACACATTTCATCAGAGGGAGAAACATTATTATAATTTAGAGGAATTATATAATAGATATACAGAGGTATTTAACATAAGACCTATGATATCGATAAGACAACAAAACTTTATGTGACTTAGAGATTTAGTTACCATTTTTCATTTTATGAAACTATTAAACAACAAAAATGTTTTGTTTATAATTTCCCCTCGAATACATCTGAAAATGTAATAAAATATTGCTTAATTTTGGAATTTAGAAAATAAGCTCTCCATGCTAATGACTAGCAAATTGGAAAATTGTATTAGTGGATATAAAAAAGTTTGTTTTCCATACAAATTTCACTTATGCATTATCTCATGAATTCCTTAAACCTAAATTATCAGAGTTGAAAAGAACTATTAAAAAATTAAATGCACACCTATAGACAAAATCATAAATACTTAAGTCTATATTACCATAATAACCTATCGTTTACTTTTCCCATTTGTGTAAAAAATAACTTTAAGATTGTTGATTTTAAGATAAGATTTAAGAGTCACGATTTAAGAAAAAGAGATTAAACTGTGCAAATTTTGCGAGCACAAAGGTTACTGGTGAGTTAGTATTCTGGTTTATTAATTAAGTAAATATTCATAAGTTTCTATATCAGGAATCCCTTCCATAACTTAGATGATGTTGACAGGATATGGACATATTTTTGGAGACTATACTTTAATTTCTTCACATATATTCAGAAGGTACTACATGTTAAATATTTCTATGATGTTAAATATTTCCTGTCAGTTAAGATAGCAAAAAGCAGGCTAATTCTGATTAACTTTGTTGAATATCTTATATTCAACGATACTTTGGGAAGATTAAATTTGTGTGTGTGTGTACATGTAAATATATTATGTCTACGCAGGGTTTATTCCAGAAATAGAAAGGTGATTTAAAGTAAGAAAATAGAATTTTAGAATCTATTACATAATTGAATTATATATAAATTATTAATAAATTAAAAGGAAAACCATATCATTTTGGCATAGGTAGAAAAATATACTTTGACAAAGACTAAACAAAAAAGTCTTTAACATAATAGAGCACTACAAAACCCATGCACTAGGATGTCTTTCAATTTATTTGTATCTTTAATGTCTTTTATCAATGTTTTGTAGTTTTCAATGTACAAGTCTTTCATCTCCATGGCTAACTTTATTTTTAAATATTTTATTTTGATGCTATTATAAGTGAAATTGTTTTCTTAATTTTCTTTTCAGATAGTTTGGTCTCATTGTATAGAAACACAACTAACTTCTATGTTGATTTTTTATCCTGCAACTTTACTGAATTTATTCTAACATTTTGTGTGTGTGTGCATGTGTGTAAAGGGAGTTAGGCTTTCAGATTATCTATATATAAAACTATACCATCTGCAAACAATTAATTTTAATCCTTCCTTTCCAATTTAGATGCCTTTTATTTCTCTTAATTGTCTGATTTATCTGGCTACAGCTAGTAGTATGTTGAGTAGGAGTGGGGAGAGTGGAATTATTTTGTTTCTGATACCAATGGTAAAGTTCCCTGGGTTTTTTGTTGTTGTTGTTGTTGTTTTTGTTTGTTTGTTTATTTTTACCATTGAGCATGATGTCCATTGTGGGCTTCTCCTATAAGGCCTTTATTATGTTGAGGTAAAATATTTCTATAATAGGTTGAGGGTAATTTTCATGAAAAGATGCTGACTTTCAGAAACTTTTTTACATATATTAAGATGATCATGGGATTTTTATCCTTTGGTCTGTTAATGGGGTATATCACATTAATCAATGTTCATATGTTAAACACCTAGGAATAAATCTCACTCAGTCATGATGCATGATCCACTTAATGTGCCGTTGAATCCAGTTTGCTAGTATTGTGTTGAGGATTTTTGCATCTATATTCATCAGAAATATTTGTATGCGGTTATCTTGTGATACTTTCTTTTTTCTTGTGATATTTTTTCTGGCTTAGGTATCAAGGTAATGCTGGCCTCATGAAATAGTTGTGGTTTTTTTCTTCAACATTTTGGAAGAGTCTAAGAAGGAATGTTATTAACTCTTCTTAAAATGTTTGGCGGAATTCACTAAGGAAGCCATCTGGTCCCGGGCTTTTCTTTGTTGGGAGGTTTTTGATCACTGATTGAGTCTCATTACTCATGATTGGTCTGTTCAGATTTTCTATTTTTTCATGATGTAGTCTTGGTAGGTTATGTAATATTGTGAAAATGCCCACAGTACCCAAAGTGATTTTGAGATTTAGAGTTACCCTCATCAAAATCTCAGTAGCCAGGGATTGGGAGGAGGAGGAATGGATATAAAGTTTCAGTTACACAATATGAATGCATTCTGGAGATATTTTGCATAATATATTGCCTGTAGTAAACACAATATTATGCACTTAAAAATATAAGAGGGTAGATTTCATGATAGAAGTGTTCCTATCCACTTACCAAAGAAACAAGGAAAGGAGGAAACCTTGTTTGTGGTGAATGCAGGTATTCACTCATCAAATTGTACACATTCAACACATGCAATTTTGTGTGTGTCAGTTATACCTCAATAAAACTATTTTAATGGACTATTTGAAACAATAGCAAATGTTAGTGGCAAATAATTTATGCAGTCTCTTTCAAATCAGATATACACAAGCTAGATTAGGATGGCAATATAGAAGGGAATGCAGGTGGAATAATAGCTCTATTTTAGGTGGAATTCTAAGTATTTATTTATATTTTTAATATTTATTTATGTTTGAGAGAAAGATAGCATGAGCAAGTAGGGAAGGGGCAGAGAGAGAGAGTGAGCCAGCAGAGGATATGAAACCAGCTTCACGCTGACAGCAGAGAGCCCCATGAGGGGCTTGAATTCATGAACCATGAGATCATGACCTGAGCCAAAGTCAGGTGCTCAACCGACTGAGCCACACATATACCCCAAGGCATTTACTAGCTGTAAAGCCTTCAATAGTTACTTATCTTCCTTTTGCCTCATTTTATTCATCTATATAATTTAAATAATTTTATTGTCTACCTCATCTAGAGTGTTGTGAGTTTAAAATAAGCTATTACATGTAACTTAGGTGAAACCTAGGACATGATTTGCTGTTGATGGAAGGTTACTCATTATTATTAGTATCTATACTTTTATTCAGATTGTACTAAAGCTCCTACCTAGTGCAGTAAGAAAAAACATAAATTACAGAAATAGGATTCAGAAAAAAACTGTCATTATGATGAAAAATTCAAGAAAATACAGAAATTTGTAATAAGAAAAGCTTATGTTCCTAATGATAACAAATGTATACAATGTCTAGGAATATATATAACAAATTATGTACAAGACATTTATGAGTGTCATAAAACAGAATGAAATGAGATAAAAGAGAAACTAAATACATGGTAGAGATATACCATGTTAAAGAATGTAATGATTTCATTTGTTAAAAAACATAATCTATTTTAAAACCAACTTATAATTGAAATAGATATAGAGAATATGTGTTTTTCTACATATGTAACTTGAAAAGTTTGTTTTCACAATTATATAGGAGGTATACAAAAAAGAATGTAATCAATTTTGTATATTATATATCTTGATACGTAACTTACTATTCCAGATACCAAATTTATAGGAATTCCGTAGTTTTAAAATAGGGTGGTTTTTATGTGAGATTATAAAAGTTATTCTTTTAAAGTTTATTAATTTATTTTGAGAAGGGGTGAGGGGTAGAGAGAAAGGGGAAAGAGAATCCCAAGCAGTCTCTGGGCTGTCAGTGCAGAGCCTGCTGTGGGGCTCCACATGGTGCTTGATCTCATGAACAGTGAGATCATAACCTGAGCCAAAATCGAGTCAGACATTTAACTGACTGAACCCAGGTGCCCCTTAATGTGATATTAAAAAGTTAGACTGATGGAAAAGAACAGAAAAAAATAGAAGTAGTCACACAGAAATTTTTGATAGATTCAAATGACTCAGGAAGAGGGGGAATAATAGACTGTTTAATCAATCATGTTGATATAATTAACTTTCTTTCTGGAAGTACAATAAATTAGGCACTCTATTTCTTACTATAAACAAAGATAAATTCCATATTGATTAATGACCTACATGTGAAAAGCACTTCTTTGAAACATTTCTTCTCAAAACATAAAATGCAATAATCACAAAAATATTTACAGTCTTAAGATTAAAAGTTCTGTTACCACAAAAACATCAGTAATAATGTTTTTTAAAAGCCACAAAAGCAAAGCAACCACAAAAACACAAACGAAAACAAGTCATGGATGGACAGAAGATATTTTTAATGTATTTATGAAGGTCAATGGACTCAGTATAATACAAATCAATAAGAAAACAGCCTTATGACCATTACAAAAATTGTAAATATATACAAGAGCTATATTGTATATATTGTATATAGCTATACACAGAAGAGGAAATAGGAATGGCCAAAAATAAAAATGACAATCTTGATAATATGCATGAAGAGTTAATTTAAATAATGACACAGCACTTTACACTTAACAGGTTAATACAGTTTTACAGTGCTAATATAAAATGCTGGTGAAGATGAAGAGAATAAGAATGCAAATCCAGTAGATGGACATTACTGGTTCATGGAGTGGCTCTTCTGGGAGAAGAAATATATCAGGCATTCATTTATATAATTTTGCAACTTTTTATTAATTATGTAACATCTTCCAGCAAAGAAGTCCAAAACCAATGCTATAGTTTTTCTATTTATAGTACTTCCTGTCAAATAAGTTTAAAGAAAAGATTTACTTTTCTGGAATTATAATACTTCAAGAATCAGAAAAAAGCAAACAGCATTTCTAAGTGTAGTGGAATGATGAAGTAAAAGTGACCAACCATTATTCTGACTTAGATTATATATACAACATAGTCTCTTCGCATCTCATATCCTGTGGTCCTTGTTTTTTTTAATATGCAGTTTCTTGTTTCAAGATTAAAATTTCAGAAATTAGTGACAATCCTAACATTAGCAAATAGATGTGCAGAATATTAAGTCTCCCAGCAGCTATATGATCACATAATATACGGATAATATAGGGACATCTTCAAGAATCTAAACTAAAATTAAAATATATATTTATAGATTGGTATAGTATAGGTATCATACATGATACCTATATTATATATATCTCAATGTATGAGACTTCAGAGAAGATAAAGATCAAAGAGATCAGACACTTTTACAATACTAATTAGTTTTGTGGACTCTTACAAGATCTCACAAAAAGATTAGCAACTTTCACACAAGGAACACTCAATACCAGTTCAACTTCCTTAGCACTTCAGTTAAAAATGCCAACTGATCTGGGTGCCTGGGGCTCAGCTGGTTGATAGTCCGGCTCCAGCTCAGGTCATGATCTTGTGATTCATGAGTTTGAGCCCCCTATGGAGGACCACATTGAGCCCTACATTGGGCTCCACACTGACAGTGTAGAGCTTGCTTGGGATTCTTTCTCTCCCTGTCTCTCTCTGTCTTCCCCCACTTGTTCATTCTCTATCTCTTGCCCTCAAAATAAATAAACTTAAAAAATAAAGGCCAACTGATAAACTTAGTGATAGTTGATTCATTGCTGTTTATGTTACCTATAATTTTCTCATGTTAATTAAATTTGCATGGATACGAAAATTCTATTTTATGGCTTTTTACATGAAATTAGTGAACATGCTTAAAATGTTGATATTAATATATTTACTTATATATAAGATAGGAAAGAAAAAACTTTGGCTTTCTGAACAAAGGCATGCACATCATAAGAGCAACAGCATAGGTTTTAGAGTAAAAAAAAAAAAATAGATTAAATTCTGGCTCCATTACCTAACAGTAATACCTTACTTAAGTTACTTTTATTTGCTTATTTTCTCTTAGTTCACTCCTAATTTTCAATCTTGTTTGGGTCCTGTGTAAAGCAACATTCCAAAATTTAAAAGTGTAGGAATCAAAAAAGATTTGGCAACTTCTCCTTTTGCCTTTTGGAATTCCTGAACCACTGCAAAGAAATCTAGGTACTCTACTGGAAAGAACATTTGGAGAGACTAAGTGGAGAAGAAGAGTCTTAGAGAATGCAGGAACAGGAAGGAAGTTTGGCCATCCAATATCACGCTGGAAGGTCCAGATCACTCCAGCCCCAATAGAGAATCTAGGTGAGAAGAGCAGAACTTTTCAGTTGTACCGATTCAATCCACAGGCCCATGATGTATACTAAATGGTTACTGTTTTAAGTCCTTCAATTTGTCATGGTTTGTTAACAAATGACCACAACAATAACAAATCTGAATTGTGTCAAATATCTTATAGAGCCATCATTCATTAAAATAAATGTTGTGGCAGGGCACATGAGTGGCTCAGTCAGTTAAGCTTCTAATTCTTGATTTTGGTTTAGGTCATGATCTTACCATTTGTGTGACTGAGCCTCATGTCATGTCGAGCTCCCTGATGACAATGCAGAGCCTACTAGAGATTCTCTCTCTCCTTCAATCTCTGTCCTTCCCCTGTTCTCTTTCTCTGTCTCTCTCTCTCAAAATAAATAAACATAAAAATAAATGCAATAAAATAAATATTGTGGACCCTCTATTATGTACCAGGCCTTGAACTGAGGATACAATGGTGAATTCCAGTATTTAAAGTTTCTGCCCACAAGAAATTAGTCTGTTAGAGTATAGACATGAAGTCAAATGATTAAAATAAGGTGTTGTGAGGGAAAGTTACAAATGCTGTGAGGAAATACAATGCACTCAAGACCACTATGGAAAACCATGGGGAGGTAAATTTGAATTGAAATGAGGATAGACAGGCATTAAACTATGTAAAGTGACAGTGGGAAACACACTTTCAGGAGAAGGAGACAGCTGTGAAAATGTTTTTTAACAAGAGCAAAACATTCAAAGGGCTCAGAGGTAACTACTGGGACTGGAACACTGGGAACAAAGGAGAGAGGACAAGATGAGTTTGATTAAAACCAGATTACAGTGAGTCTCCTAGACCTTGGCAGGGGAAAACATTTTTTTCGCTATTATATATAAAATGATCTAATCCTCACCTTAAGAGAGTTATTGTTTCAGAGGGATAGGATGCTGATTTGTATTTCTTTTCTTGGAGAGGGAGGGTTGCTTTATAAATATAGATACAGATTTCCAAGTCACACTTGAAATGTACTGAATACAAATATTCGGAAGATGGACATCAGGATTTAGTGTGTGTGTGTGTGTGTGTGTGTGTGTTTTAAACAAGATATCCTCTTCTAATGCAAAGAATCCATAGACTGGTATTAGGGAAACACAGGTCTGGAGGAGCAAGAGATAAATATATATGCTGTTTACTTTACCCACTTAATCCTGTTTGATCCACACAGTTCTGGGTGAGAAGTACAATTGTCTTTCCCAATTTTATATGCAAACAAAAAAAAAAAAAAAAAAGGAAATCAGGTTCAGCAACATAGCTCTGGTTGCACAGTTAGCAAGTAGCATTGCTGAAGTTCTAACACAGGCTGCTTGACTCCAGGACCTGTGCTTTTAAACTATACACCACCATGGACATTAACTCCATTTTGGATACTGACTTGAACAAAAATGTTTCTTCATATTTAAACAGAGGAAACTGGGCCACGTGATTTCTTCTGTCTCTAAGCAATTAAGAGTTTTTGTCTATCTTGCTTCCCTAATTTGAGGAATGAGCATCAGTGTACAATATGAGAACACAAAGAGAATTCACTGCTATCCATAGTTGGTAATTACTTCTGTACGCTCCAGATATGCCATCAGTTCACACTTATAGGTTCTATGACCACTGAATAAAATAGACCCCTAAACCTGTATCAAGAAAACTAAGATCCTATTGAAAGAGAAATAAAAGCAGGATACATGGATTCACTTTTCAGAGAAGAATAGAATCAGGGCTGGATTTCTGGCTGTTGACCTAAAACCTGATTTCTGGTTTTAGTGCAAACTAAAACCAGACCAACCCAAGCAAATAACCAAAAAGACATCAACCTAAAGGAGATACTGATGATGGAGTGATGAAGGCTTTTCATAAATTTCCTGTGGCATCTTTTCTGGGTTGATGGCACCACACAAAGGATGCTCAAAATTTATTCTCTTTCTGCCATTATCATGATCCACCCCATTTTATCTGTCATGTCTTTGGGGCTGGATGAATTAAGAAAGGGAGTTCTGAATACAACCACAGTATTTTCTTTTTCCTGGAAAATAACTGTCAACATCTGAGAACTTTATTTCAACAACTCAATTCATTGTGGTGAATGAAACAATAGGTACACTGCATATTTGAAGGAAATTTAGATACTCATTAAGTAATTGGAATCTAAACTTAATCAATTACTTTATAAATGCTATGTAACACCAAGGGATAATTTAGAGGAAATTCCAAGGTATTTTTTATTAAAATAATAATTGCCCTTTCTATAAATACATTAAAAAAATTGTCCTTGAATGTCATTAAGCCATAGTCTGAGATATGAGTGATTATGAGAGGAGATAAAGGCTGAGGATATTTCCATAGCTTATTCTCCAGTGAACAATTTCTAATCATCTTATCTCCCCAACTCCATGGAATAAACATCTGACAAAAGACAAGTATTTTTCAGAACTGATTTCTAGAAGATAAAGTTGTACAGAAATCCTTCCATCTCATAGTTCCTTTGTGTTGTGCATTTTGTTTTTCTAAAGAAGCACTGTTGTCATGATGGAATGGTATTTTAATGTCTCTATACATGAAATAAATCAAATTGTGAGAGTAAAGCAGAAAGAATCTGTATTTTAGACAGTACAGAGAGAGTTTTATTGAGATTAGTGGTTGCTTTTAACTATTTTCTATCAGTACAATCATATGCCACCAAACTATCCTAAAATTATATGTCTATTAATTTGGAAGTAGTATACATTTTTATAAATGTTGTGTTTCACGTATTCTGTAACTTAAGTGTGAGAATTCCATGTGCTAATTTCCTCCCTTGAAATATTTTATCATTAAAAGTATATATTGAAGTATTTCCAAATTTAAGAGTGATAACCCTGAGGAGACAGATGGCTAAATCCTAAGCAGATAAATAAAAATGATGAATAATCAAGAAAGGTTACTAGCAGGACATTTGTCCACCACATTAGTTCAATCTGCTTCTGTCTAGACTACAGCTTGAATATTGAGTAAATTTTCAATGAGGAAAATAATTGTTATACTTTATTGTTCTGATAAAACTTTATGTGTTAGTAGAAATCATATATCTTTGTACTTTTTATTCCTAAAGTGTTGGATGTATTTTGTATTCCATCACTCTTAGAAAATATATTAATATTTTATGTTTTAAGCAACAATTGTTATTGAAAATTTTAGCTTGTCTTTTCAAAACATTACATGTTTATCAAGGTGTGGCATTTTAATGTCTCAAGTGTCACGTTTTTAATAATAAGAAAACTATCTGAGTGAATAAATGTTAACTATATTGTTAACTAGATGATCAGAAAAATAGTTCAGAATTA
>NW_027531875.1:2974558-3073996 GCF_008692635.1 Crocuta crocuta | reverse complement strand
TTAATTCATTTTATTTTTTCTCTTCCAAATCTCTTGGATAAGAAGCTGAGGTCTGACACAAAATAGCATCAATAATCCAAGAAACAATTGGGTTTTTAAGCATAAAAAAATGTATGTTTTTAAACATAAAAAAATGTTTAAAAGTTACTTCAAACATAAATATTTGAAGATCTATAGTTCAACTTGATAGCTTAAACACAAGAGTTTAGGATTGGTACTTCTTAAAATCCCAGTAGATTATAATGAATACATAAAAAAGTCATAAACCTCCAGGTAAAAATGCAAGAGGAAACACCAAAGAACAGATGTCAAAAAGTTTTGCAAAAAAAGAAAGTGAATTTATGTATCTAGAATGAATTAGTAAAATGAAGAAAGCTGAAAACTTACAAACTGCAAAGGAAAGAACATGAGCAAGCAAGTTAAGGGGAAAACTAGGGGGGCTTGTTAACCGTGAAAATAGATTGGGGATAGTTTGAGAAGTATTTCCACACTCAGGGTGTCACTCCCAATCCATTACAGTAGGTGAGTATCACTGTCCTATTCTGGAGGAGAAAGGAGGCAAACTGTTTACACAGTTAAAACCAGTCAGGCTCTGTTCTCAAGCCTCCCGCCCTCCAAGGTTGCTCTTCTATTGAAAACTGAAAACTTCTATGTTCCTTACCCTTCTTAACCAGCATTGAGAACTCTGGCAGCCAAGTTTATTATTACTGCCCCTCCCCCACCGGCTCACCACGGAAGCATTTACGCGCACACACCCCTGTGAGCTGCATCAGCAGGATTGGTGACACCAGTAAAGATCTGCGTAATGGCTGATTATCACCTTCCCCACCCCCTACCTGATTATCCCACTCTAAAACCCAAAATAAAGTACGCCCCCATAAAGAGCTCTGTAATAGTTTGCTAAGTCTGCTGGAATGAATTACCACAACTTAGGTGGTTTACAACCACAGTAATTTTTTCTCTCACAGTTTTGGAGGCTGAAATCCAGGTGTCTTCACGGTTGTGTTATCTCTCAAGGTCTTAAGGCTGAATCCTTTCATGCCCTTTTCTAGCTTCTGGTACTTGCCCCAATCCTTCATTTCTTTGGCCTGTATTTTTATCACCAGCCTCTGTCAATATCATCTTCACATGGCTGCCTTCTTTCTGTGTGTCTCCGTGTCTGAATTGCCCTTACCTCTTATACACACAAAAGTCTTTGGAGTTAGGGCCCACCCTAACGCAGCAGGATCTCATTTTAGGTGATCTACCTCTGCAAAGATTATTATCAGATGAAGTAAAATTCTAAGTTTCCAGGTGGACATGGATTTTGGAAGGGCACTGTTCAACCCAGCAGATTTTTAGTTTGAATTTTACATTTTTAATATAGTTACCAAGAATTACTAGACATTTGAGAAAAGCAGAGGAGAAAGATAGACTTGGAAGATTAAAATATTAAAAAAAAAAAAAAAAGGAATTTGAGAAATAGATAAGCATAAGAAAACAAACCAAAATCAGTATTTTTAGAGATCTAAATGAAGGTATTAACACTCATGATATAAGAATTCAATGCTGGGGATCCTGGGTGACTCAGTTGGTTAAAAGTCCAACGTTGGCTTAGGTCATGATCTCACAGTTTGTGGGTTTGAGCCCCGCAGAGGGCTCTGTGCTGACAGCTAGCTCAGAGCCTGGAGCCTGTTTCGGATTCTGTGTCTCCCTGTTTCTCTGACCCTCCCCTGCTCACACTGTCTCTCTTTCTCTCTCTCTCTCTCTCAGAAAATAAATAAATAAGAATTCAATTCTATTTTAAAAAGCAAATAGAGAATAAGATATCTTAAAATTGTAAATATGATAGTAAAATTTTTTAAATAGTTAACAACTGCAAAATAAAGTTGAGAAAATTTCCCAGAAAGTAGAATAAAAATTTTTTAAAATTGTAGTAAAAAGATGACATATTTAGAGGTCAAATCCAGGCATTTTAGCTTTTGATTAATAAGATTTCCAAAAAGAGAGACCAGGAAATATAAAAAGCAAGGACATTGGCTTTTCAGAAAAAATTAAAAAACCTAGTAAGTGCCCAACATTATTAATATAAAAAGAGGCATATCAAGGCATATCATTGTAAAATTTCAGAAAATCAAAAACAAAAGCATGATCCTTAAAGCTTTAAGTAGGGATACAGGTAATATGATATACTAGCAAACTGATTCAGAACAACATTGGAATTTGAAGGATGTTAAATGAACAATTTAAAATTTTTGAGTAAAAGTAAGTTCAGAAATATAATTCTGGATCACCATGCCATTAATCAAGTGTGAGAGCTCGAACATATATAAATGATAAAGATACAGGTATCTAACTATCCTAATATGTATGATTTCAAAACTGTATTTCTTTATGCATGCTTTCTCAAGAAACTGTTAAAGCTATTTTCTACCAGAATATAACACACATATTATTCATGAGCAATTTGATTAGATGTGAAAGGAAACAGATTCATTATTGCTTAAACAAAATGAAATTTTGAGGTAGACATTCCAGCACAGCTGGATCCAACCTCTAGATTTTAATAAAACTCTTGTCTCTAAATGGCTTTGTTTATTAACTGCTTCCTTCATCTGGCTTCATTCCCAGACACACTCTTCTCCTTTACTCAAAAGGACACTCCCTCAGTGTCCTCGAAAAAGATCCATTGTGGTTTCTCTTAAAGTTACATTTCTCCCTGAATCTTGACATTCCCCACTTCTCTCCCTAAAACTCATTGGCATAAAGATGTTAGTTTCTGTTTGTCCAACCTGTATCTTCTTTTAACAGAGGCATGGGATCATGTGATTGACAGATAGAAGCAGATCCAAACTAGAAAGAGAAGAAGGAATTTTAGCCAATAATAAAGCCTATATGCACAAATACTTGTGACAAATGTGACTGGTAATATAAGTTTTGTGCCTATCAAAAATGTGTACAGTTCTGTCTTCTACTTGATAAATACAATCTAATGGACATGGTGATTTAAAATCACAGTGAAATGTACTCAAAACACATGACTTCAGCCACTTTAAAAAAATACCTCACTCAGCTGTATTATAAAGATATGTTCTTTATTTCTGTGTATATTTTAGATATAAGAATTAGCCATTCAAAAAGTATGTTTTTTCTAAGATCTCAGATTGAAAATAGGACCAACCTATCATTTAATGTTTATTTTCACAAAAAGCTTATTTTTCCCAAGAAAATATTAAACAAGCAAAAAAGCAAACACAAAAGCCATGCATCCACATGTAGCTTTGTATTTTTTATTTTTGAAAAGAATGAAAACAACTGTACAGGTTTTATCTTCCCTTTCCATTATCTCCTAGAAATCCTGAAACCCAAATACACAGTTCAAATTTCAACAATATCTATTCCATTCTGGTTGTTTTCAATAAAAGTTCTGTGTTTTATATTTCAAGGTATTTACTTGTTCTGCTAGAATGAATTCATGATTATCTAATGGTTAAGAGTTTTAGGGGCACCTGGGTGAGTCAGGCAGTTAAGCATCTGACTCATGATGAGTTCGAGCCACAGTTCATCTGACCATGCAGAGCCTGCTCATGATTCCCTCTCTCTCTTCCCCTCCCTCCTCTCTCTATCTCAAAATAAATACATAAACTTAAAATTACAGAGTTTTAATATAACACTGGCTTTTAATACATTGTAATCTAATGGGCCACTTAATCCTAAAATTCAGTGTTTTTATTTGAAAAAAAGAGTAATAATGTCTACTTTATCAGAATATTGGGAGAATTATGTGAGATAACACTTAATAGTTACAACACTTAATAGTTTTAGAATTTAGCACCTGTCCACTCATTCACTATTCGTAGTAATGCTATAAACACTTAGTAAATGTGTGTTACATACCAGTTATTATTTGTAGATACAAAGTTAGTGAACAGATATAAATTATGACCTCAAGAAGTTGAGGTCATTAAATTTCTAATAAATGGGGGCTACAATTACTAAAACTGTAGCAATGAAGATAAACCTACTTATTTTTTTTTAAGTTTATTTATTTTGAGAAGGAGAGCATGAGCAGGGGAGGGACAGAGAGAGGGAGAGACAGAATCCCAAGAAGGCTCTGTGCCATCAGCATAGATCCTGATGTGAAGCTCAAACCCATGAGGTGAGATCATGACCTGAGCTGAGATCAAGAGTCAGATGCTTAACAGACTGAGACACCCAGGAACCCCTAAAGCTCCTTTAAAAGGACTTACATTAATTGGACATCTGGCTGGCTCAGTCACTGGAGCATATAATTCTTGGGTCCTGAGTTCAAGCCCCACATTGGTCTTGGAGTCTACTTAAGGAAAGGACCCACATAGAATAACAATAATTATAAAATCATGAAACTGAGTTTTATTTTCCTCAGATTCACCTGATTATTTTTATTAACTTATTTATACTCAATAGTCCATGTCTCTAATATGTGATTTCTAATGTCTTATCTACACACACTCATTTTTGAAATCTTGACAAAAGCTGTAAAATTACCCTGTTATCAAGATGAGAGACAAAATGGTACAATAGGTGAAAATCCTTCCTACTCTAATGTGGCATAACTAAACTGAGACATCCCTGTCTCACATCACAGCAACTAAATTGTGAGTCAACAGAGAAAATATTTAATGTCTATCTTTATATCCAACACTAGGATGAGCATAATTTTTCATATTCCAAATAAATATTTGGAAACTGACATGAATTTCTATAGATTTGGTGTTGAGTCACCACTGTCATCCCAATTGAACAAATTCCTCAATTTTTTTTGCTCACAAAAGGAGTTACACAAGATGATCATTCCCTTCTCTGTCCTATCCACACATGTACCTTATATTTACCTTTATCAGTGACCTCATTATACATGTCATGATTTTTCTATTATATAGTTAAAACTGCAATAGATCATTCATTTATAGTGCCCACTTGATACATTCAGGCACTCAGTAAATATTTTTTAAATAAATAAATTACCTGTAGGTTTAAAAGATGTATTCTTATTATGTTTATAATACACATTATAGTAATTTAGTATATTAATTACATCATACCTTATTTTAATTATTGAACTGTACTTATTTTCTCCTAAAACATTTGGGAATGCATAATGAGCAATTAGGGAAATGTAATATTTTTATGAGGGTTGTTAGATAAATTATTAAGGAAGGATTTTCAGCACACCTGCACAAACACATTTGAAAGCAGAAGATATAGTGTTGTTTGCACTGCAGAAAATTGCCACAGTGATAAAACAGAAAAGATCTGCATTATATTTTATTCCAAATGGCACAGTATTACAAAAGTTGAGCCCCACTAAATTATAGGGGAAATGCATGTTCTTTAAAAATAGATTTGCATAAAATACTTCTTGAATTCAAGGGACTGAGTTTGCACTATTCATGATGTATAAATTGCACAATTAACAGTGATATTCCGATTAAATATCAGTCGTTTCTGGGGGCATGGTGTCAGCATATCACCGGCTGGGCGGTGCCGGCGGCCAGGAGTGAGAGACAAGGAGGAGGAGGTACCTCCACATTAGACTGGATACATGTGAAGAGGGAAATCAGTCTATCTGGATCTTGTGCTTTAAGAAGACTACAGGGAAGAACACATTTTCTTCTTCCCACAAAAGTTGCAATAGAAAATCTGTGAAGTCTTGAAAGAGCCAATGAGTATTCTCATCATTGAGGCCTTCTACGGAGGGTCCCATAAACAGCTGGTGGATCTGCTCCAAAAGAGTTAGAGGACTGTATCCTTTGTACCCTTCCTGCAAAGAAATAGCATTGGAGAGCATGCACATCGGCTTTATACTTCTCCCAAAATAGTCCCATCAGTGAATATTACAGGGCTACCTCAAGAAACAAGCCAAAGAACACATAGTGGAGAGTCCCAAATACCACTAGAGTAGGGAAATACAATAACCAAAGTCTCAACAAGAGAGACCAAGAGACACCATTCAAAGAAAACTTCCTGAACAGACAGGCCCTGGACAGTCAAAGAGCCTTCTTTAATACAGCAGTACTTGCAGGTGCAGAGGGCTTAACAACCTTTTAAAACTAACAAGAGACAGAAAGCTACCCAAAATGATGAAATAGAAGAATTCTCCTTCAAAGAAATTCAGGAAGAAATGACAGCTAAAGAATTGCTCAAAACAGACATAAGCAAAATAACTGAACAAGAATTTAGAACAATAATCATAAAATTAATCGCTGGGCTTAAAAAAGGCATGGAAGACATCAGAGAAACTATTGCTACAAAGCCTATGGAGCTTAAAAATAGTTATGATGAATTTAAAAATGCTATAAATGAGATGCATAATAAAATGGAGACATTCACTGCACGGATTGAAGAGGCAGAGAGGAGAATAGGTGAATTAGAAGACACAATTATAGAAAAAGAGAAAGCCGAGAAAAACAGAGGTAAACTGATCCAGGAACACGAAAGGTGAGTTCAAGAGCTGAGTGATACAATCAAACGGAGCAATATCCATATCATAGGAATTCCAAGAGAAAGAAAGAGGGAGAGACGCTGGAGTCCTTGAACAAATTATAGCGAGAACTTCCCTAATCTGGGGAAGGAAACAGACATTGAAATCCAAGAGGCACATAGAACACCCCTCAGATGTAACTTGAATTGATCTTCTGCATGACATATTATAGTGAAACTGACAAAATACAAGGACAAACAATTCTGAAAGCAGCTAGGAATAAAAGGGCCCTAACATACAAAGGGAAACATATCAGAGTGGTGACAGACCTATCTACTGAAACTTGGTAGGCCAGAAGGGAATGGCAGGAAATCTTCAATGTGATGAACAGAAAAAATATGCAGCCAAGAATCCTCTATCCACCAAGCCTGTCGTTCAGAATAGAAGGAGAGATGAAAGTCTCACCAAATAAACAAAAATTGAAAGAATTTGCCACCACTATGCCAGCCCTACAAGATATCCTGAGGGGGACTCTAGGAGGGAAATGTTGCAAGGAACGCAAGGTACGAAAGAAACTACCACAAGTATGAATCCTACAGAGAACGCAATGACTCGAGATCCATATTTTTCAATAATAACACTGAACGTAAATGGACTAAATGCTCCAATCAAAAGATATAGGACAGAAGAATGGATAATAAACAAAATCCATCTATTTGCTGTCTATAATAAACTGATTTTAGACTGAGGACAGCTTCAGATTGAAAGTAAGTCACCTGAGAAATATATATCATGCTACTGGATGTCAAAAGAAAGCATGAGTAGGCATACTTATATCAGACAAACTGGAATTTACAGCAAAGGCAGTAACAAGGGATGAAGAAGGGCATTGTAAAATAATTACAGGGTCTACCCATCAAGAAGAGCTAACAATTATAAATGTCTATGCACCGAATACGGAAGCACCCAAGTACATAAAGTAATTAATCACAAACAAAAACAATCTTACGGACAAGAATGTGCTGATTGCAGGGGACTTTAATACTCCACTTACAGCAATAGATAGATCAACTAGACAGAAAATCACTAAAGAAACAATGGATTTGAATGACACATTGGACCAGATGGATTTGACAGCTATGTTTAGAACTCTACATCCTGAGGCCATGGAATTCATTTTCTTCTCAAGTGCGCATGGCACATTCTCCAAGATAGATCACATACTGGGACATGAAGCAGCCCTCAATAAATATAAAAGAACTGAAATCATACCATGCACACTTTCAGATCACAATGCTATGAAACTTGAAATCAACCACAGGAAGAAGTCTGGAAAACCTCCAAAAACATGGAGGTTAAAGACACCCTACTGAAGAATAAATGGGCTAATCAGGCAATTAGAGAAGAAATTTAAAAATATATGGAAACAAATGATCATGAAATACAACAATTCACACTGTATGGGATGCGGCAAAGGCAGTCCTAAGAGGAAAGTACATTGCACTCCAGGTATATTTCAAGAAATTAGAAAAAGCGCAAGTATAAAATCTAACAGCGCACCTAAAAGAACTAGAAGGAGAGCAACAAGGCACCCCAAATACAGTAGGAGAAGAGAAATAATAAAATCAGGACAGAAAGAAACAACTGTCCTAAAAAACAGTTGAACAGATCAATAAAACCAAGATTTGGTTTTTTGAAAAATAAACAAAATTGACAAACCTCTAGCCAAGCTTCTCAAAAAAATGAATTGCACCCAAATAGACAAAATCATGAATGAAAATGGACTTATTACAACTAACCCCTCTGAAATACAAGCAATTATCAGGGAATACTATGAAAAATTATATGCCAACAAGCTGGACAACTTAGAAGAAATGGACAAATTCCTAAACACACACCTACTACCAAAATCCACATGGGAAGAGATAGAAAACAGACCCATAACTAGTGAAGAAATTGAATCAGTTATCAAGAATCTCCCAACAAATAAGAGCCCTGGGCCACACGGCTTCTCTGGGGAATACTACCAGACATTTAAATCAGAGTTAATACCTATTCTTCTCAAGCTATTCCAAAAAATAGAAATGGAAGGAAAACTTCTAGACTCATTCTTTGAAGCCATCATCACTTTGATTCCCAAACCAGACAGATACCCAACAAAAAAAGAGAACTGCAGGCCACTATCCTTGAGGAATAAATCCTCAACAAGATACTAGAAAATTGAATTCAACAGCATATAAAAAGAATTATCCACCATGATCAAGTGGGATTCATTCCTGGGTTACAGGGCTCATTCAATATTCGCAAATCAATCAATGTGATACATCACATTAACAAAAGAAAAGATATAAACCATATGATCCTGTTGATAGATGCAGAAAAAACATTTGACATAATGCAGCATCCCTTCCTAATAAAGACTCTTGAGAAAGTCGGGATAGAAGGAACCTACTTAAACATCATAATAGGCATCTATGAGAAGCTCTCAGCTAACATCATCTTCAATGGGGAATAGCTGAGAGCCTTCGCCCTGAAATCAGGAACACGACAAGGATGTCCACTCTCACCACTGTTGTTTAACATAGTGCTGGAAGTCCTAGAATCAGCAATCAGACAACAAAAGGAAATAAAAGGCATCAGAATTGGCAAAGAAGAAGCCAAACTTTAACTTTTTGCAGACAACATGATACTCTACATAGAAAACCCGACAGACTCCACCAGAAGCCTACTAGAACTGATTCCTGAATTCAGCAAAGTTGCAGGGTACAAAATCAATGTACAGAACTCAGTTGCATTTTTATAGACCACTAATGAAGCAACAGAAAGAGAAATTAAGAAACGTATCCCACTCACAATTGCACAAAAAAATCATAAAATACCTGGGAATAAACCTAACCAAAGATATAGGAGATCTGTATGATGATAACTACGGAAAACTTATGAAAGAAATTGAGAAAGACACAAAGAAATGGAAAAACATTCAATGCTAATGGATTGGAAGAATAAATATAGTTAAAATGTCATTACTACCCAAAGCAATCTATACATTCATGCAATCCCAATCAAACTTGCACTAGCATTCTTCTCAAAACTAGAACAAACTATCCTAAAATTTGTATGTAACCACAAAAGACCCCGAATAGCCAAAGTAATATTGAAGAAGAAAATCAAAATGGGAGGCATCACCATCCCAGACTTTAGCCTCTACAACAAAGCTGTAATCACCAAGACAGTATGGTATTGGCACAAAAACAGACACATAAACCAATGGAAGAGGATAGAGAACTCAGAATTGGACCCACATATGTATGGCCAACTAATCTTTGACAGAACAGGAAAGAGCATCCAATGGAAAAAAGGCAGCCTCTTTAACAGATGGTGCTGGGTGAACTGGACAGCAAAAGAATGAAACTAGATCATTTTCTCACACCGTACATAAAAATAAACTCAAAATATGTAAAGGACCTGAATGTGAGACAGGAAACCATCAAAACCCTAGAGGAGAAAGCAAGAAACAATCTCCTTGACCTCAAATGCAGCAATTTCTTACTTGACAAATCCCCAAAATCAAGGGAATCAAGGGCAAAAATGAACTATTGGGATCAAGATAAAAAGCTTCTGCATGGCAAAGGAAACAATCAATAAAAATAATAGGCAACTGACGAAATGGGAAAAGACAGTTGCAAATGACATATCAGATAAAGGGCTAGTATCCAAAATCTATAAGGAACTCACCAAACTCCACACCCGAAAAACAAACAACCCAGTGAAGAAATGGGCAGAAGACATGAACAGACACTTCTCCAAAGAGGACATCCAGATGGCCAACAGACACATGAAACGATGCTCAGCGTCCCTCCTTATCAGGGAAATACAAATCAAAACCACACTGAGATACCACCTCACGCCAGTCAGAGTGGCTAAAATGAGCAAATCAGAGAACTCTAGATGCTGGCGAGGATGTGGAGAAACGGGCACCCTCCTACACTGTTGGTGGGAATGTAAACTGGTGCAGCCCCTCTGGAAAACAGTGTGGAGGTTCCTCAAAAAATTAACCATAGAACTCCCCTATGACCCAGCAGTAAGACTGCTAAGAAGTTACCCAAGGGATACGGGAGTGCTGATGCATAGGGGCACATGTACCCCAGTATTCATAGCAGCACTATCAACAATAGCCAAAACATGGGAAGAGCCTAAGCGTCCATCAGCTGATAATGGATCAAGAAGATGTGGTTTATCTATACCATGGAATACTACATGGCAGTGAGAAAGAATGAATTCTGGCCATTTGTAGCAACATGGATGGAGCTTGAGGGTGTTATGCTAAGCGAAATAAGACAGAGAAGGACAGATGCCATATATTTGCATGTATAGGTGGATTAGGAGGAACTTAACAGAGGACCATGGGGGAAAAGAAGGGGAAAAGCAGTTGTGGAGAGGGAGACTTGAGCGACTCTTGAGAGAAAGACTCTTGAGTGCTGAGAACAAACTGAGGGCTGATGGGGTGGGGGAGAAAGGAAGTGGGGTGATGCACATGGAGGAGGGCACTTTTTGGGATGAGCACTGGTTGTTATAATGGAACCAACTTGACAAGAAACTATTTAAGAAAAAAAATAAGTATCGGTCATTCCTTTTTTCCTTTGGTCATGAAGAAAATTAGGAGAGATTCATTTGAAAAAAGCAACTTGTCTAGTATATAATACACTTTAATTTTCAAGTTGAAATGATTAAACTTTGTAAAAAAGGGAAATGTCTTTGAGCATGTAGTAAAGTTTGTGGATTAAAACAATATCAGCACTTTACAGAATTACTCAAAAACATTTATATAGATATCCAGAAAAGGTAGGAAGGTAAAAAGTACTTTTTTTAAAGGAAGGAAGTATAATTTTTTTCTTCTTTCATTTTTCTTTGTCACATTGTCCAGTATACCATTGGGTGGTATATTGGATTCTAACTGCTGACAAAACTAAATTTGAAAATTCCCTGGCTTTAGCCAACAGATTTCATTCTGATCATGATAGTCCAATACGGAAGCTCCTAGTTCATGAGTAGCTTTCCACTTCAAGGCTTGTGAGGGACATAGGCTCCTCCCATCATGTAGTTTGGTAATCCCCTAGGGCTTCCAAGTCTCCATCTTTAGGTGGCAAATGGGGAAGTAGGAGAGTGATGATATACATCAATGGTCCCTTACAGACCAGGTACGTGGATATGTCATATCTGGAAAGATAGCTACTTCTTAGTGATATCACTGTACTAGAGAAAGGCAACACAAATTTATAGTACAAAGTTAATCATCTCCACTGCATGCTTTTGAGATCGCTCTCACATAGAAAATTAAGTGATAGAATTGCCTATCTCAAAATATTAATAATATTTAATATTCTGGCCTGGAACTCTAAAAAGTTTAATTTGTTTCATTTGTCTGCTTTCCTCTTTAATTTGATAATGGACAACTTGATGAGAATGATAAGCCAATACTCATAAAAGCATTTTATGGTCAAATAGGCAACAGATAAAAATATATGAATAAGTTGGAATTAGAAACTTCTGATACACAAGCATTTTTTATAGCAGTGTCTTTGCAGAGATTTTTGCTAATATCTGTAGCATAGATGGTAGTGCTCAGTTGATATTTTCAGTTTTTTAAAGAAAACATACTTCCTTTTATTAATGTAATTGATTCCTCCCTTATGACCACTTTTAAGAAATATAGGTAAGAGGTGGCAGCCTTTGAACAATACTTTTTATCTTTTTAACAAGGAAGAGTTATAAATACCATCAAGCCAAAATTGCAGTTTAAGTCATTGTGGTGCTCTTTCCTAATTTGATGTTCAAAAAGATTTATTTGAATCTTCAATTTAAAATTTTTAATGTTCATTTACTTTTAAGAGAGAGGGACAGAGAGAGGGAGTCAGAATCCGAAGCAGGCTCCAGGCTTGGAGCTGTCAGCACAGAACCCGATGTGGGGCTCAAACTCACAAACTGCAAGATCATGACCTGAGCCGAAGTCAGATGCTTAACCAACTGAGCCACCCAGGAGCCCCTTCAATTAAAATTTTAATGAATATAGAACTTTGTTTTAACAATTGGATTTTATCTCCTAAAATATTTTGTTCTTTACATAAGGGAATTTTTTAAAAATACAATTCCAATTTTTCTCTTTTTTGATCTTACAAGCTCTCTGAACAGAGACTCACATTGTTAATAAAGTAAATACCAGGGGAGACAGAGAAAACAAAAAAAAGTCTGAACATTCTGTAAACTAAGATATCCCCTCTTGTATAATCAGTCAGTGTAGGAGTCTCCAGTTTCATTAAAATTTAAATAAAAATATAACATGTACAGAGTATTGTAGAATATGATATTACATGATGCTGCTTCTGAGTAAAATCTGGAATTCTCACACTGTTAAGAGGTTGTTTAAAAAGTTCCTATTTTCTTTTTTTGTCTCTTTCCCCTACATTTATTTATTTTGAGAAAGAGAACACCCATGCACGTGCAGGGGAAGGCAGAGAGAGATCAGGAGAGAGAATTCCAAGCAGGCTCTGGTTGTCAGCCAGGAGTCTGACTGACACAGGATTGATCTCACAACTAAGATCATGACCTGAGCCAAAATCAAGAGTAAGACACTTAACTGACTGAGCCACTCAGGTGTCCCCAAATAGTTATTGTTTTCTTTTTTCTTTTGAATAGCTCTCTTTTAATTTGCCAATTAACTAATCTCTCTCATATCATTTGCCACCCCCTTGTTATCCCTCTGGCTTTCATAAATTCCATTTCCATTGGAATTAAGATAGAAGCCATTAATGTCATGTAAAGGCCCAGCATGATTTAAATTTGGACTACCTGTTCAGACATAATAGCATCATGTTATTTACTTTCTGTCTCCAGCTTACTGGGCTGCCATTTACTTCTTTTGATGCTTGATTTAGTTCTGGCCATCTATAAACATAGAGTTTCCTTATTCCTAAATCTCTCATGCTTTCTTCAGATCTCACTGAGATACACTCCTTAAGGTTAGTATTCCTTTTGCCTCTCTTTCTCTCCTTTTTAAATTTTTTTTTAAAATTTTTTGAGAGGGATAGGGGCTCAGGGAGAGGGAAAGAGAGAATCCCAAGCAGTCTCAGGCCCAGCATGGAGCCTGACACAGGGCTGGCTTCCACAACTGTGAAATCATGACCTGAACCTAAATCAAGAGTCAGATGGTTAACTGACTGAGCCACCTAGGTGCCCCTCCTTTCCTTTCAAAAGAGCTATATGCTTTGAACATATTACAATGAACTGATTAGAATGAATATGTATGTTTAAAAATGCCTCCTCTGTTAGATTGCTAATTGATGAAACTGAAGATCAGAACTGTTCTTTCACCACTACAATCCCAGTGCCCAGTACATTTATCCACACATAATTATGGTGACCACATAGCTCAAATTTTCCCGGCTTTCCATGGTTTAAGTCAATAATCACAGCATTATTTTAATAGCATGCATTTTTGTTCTCAAAACTTAAATTTTAGACAGTAAAATATATGGTCACCTTCCCATTATAATTGAACTGGAAATACTTATTAAATATTGAACAAAACAATTGCTTTATTCTTTGAGCCATTTAAAAAATATTGATCCAATAAAAATATTTTAAAAAATATTTATTGATCCATTATTGTGTGCTACACACTCCTTTGCCTTGAGATACAGCAGTGAGGAAGACAAATAGGGCCTGTATGATCCCAAGGTAGTTTATTCAATGGCTGAAAGCATACATAAGCCTGGTGGGTCTGTGTGTGTGTGTGTGTGTGTGTGTGTGTGTGTGTGTGTGTACATATACAGATAGATGTGTAGTTATACATAAATGTATAATTATACATGTATACATTCATGAATAATGTTTTTATAACTTTTGTCCTGATTTTCTTTTCAGGGTCTAGAATATCTATCACTGTTTTTTCCTTTATATTTATTCTTTTATTTTGCATTATCAAACTGTTAAATTTCTTTTTAGAACTTTAAATTATGTTAAAATATACACAACATAAAACTTACCATCTTAATCACTTGTAAGAGGAGAGTTTAGTCGTGTTTATATATTCAATTTGTTCTACAACAAATGTCCAAAACAATTTTTTCACCTTGCAAAACAGAAACTGTTTTTGCAACTTGCAAACAACAATTCTTCATTTCCTCCTCCCACGCAGACCCTGGCTATCCCCATTCTGCCTTCTATTTCTATGAATTTGAATACTCTTGATACCTCATATAAGTGGAAGCACACTGTACTTATCTTGTGACTGGCTTATTTTATTTAGCATAATGTTGTCAAAGCTCATTCATATATATTGTAGAATGTACCAGATATTTCCTTCTTTGTAAGGGTGAATAATATTCCACTATATGTATATACCAGATATTGTTCATCCATTTATCTGTCAATGGTCACTTGAGTTGCTTCTACTTCTTGGCTGTTGTGAATAATGCTGCTATGAACATGAGTGTAAAAATTTCCCTCTGTGTGTCTGCTTTCAATTTTTTGGGGGTGGGTATATATACCCAGAAGTGGGATTGCTGGATCATATGGTATATCTATTTTTAATTTTTTGAAGAACTACTATACTGTTTCATAGCAGCTGTACTATTTTACATCCCCACCAATAGGACACACGTGTTCCAATTTCCCTACATTCTTCCCAACATTTGTTATTTTCTGTTTTTCTTTTTAATGTATTGACCTAAAGGTTTTCATGGAATTTACCTACTCTTTTAATATCTGTAGATCTATAGTGATATTTTCTGTATAATTTCTTGGTAATATGTATTTCACTTTTCATTTTCTTGGTTATATCCATGTGTTATTGTAGAAGAGTGTTGGTCAAGTTTTAATTTCTTTGGGCATTTATAAATGTCCAATTTTATTGATTTCTTATTTATTTTATGTGATCAGAGAACATACACTGTTGACTTCGTTTTTTTACATTTATTGATACGTATGTACTAAGCAGCACAGGGCTTGTCTAGGTAAGTGACCATATGCTCTTAAAAAATATTTAGGGATGCCTGGGTGGCCCAGTTCATTTAGCGTCTGATTCTTGATTTTGGCTCTGGTCATGATCCCAAAGGTCATGGGATGAGCCCCACATCAGGTTCCATGCTGAGCATAAAACATGCTTAAGATTCTCCTTCTCTCTTCTTCTGCCCCTTTCCCCATTCACACTCTCTCAAAAAAATTTGTTTTAATATTCATGGTTGTATAGAAACTATTCTATAAGTATGAATTAGTTTAGTGTGGTCAATAATACTGTTCAGGTCTTATAGCCCTATTGATTTTTTGGCTAGGTGTTCTATAAATTAGTAAGAAATTATATCAAATATCCAGGTTTGGTTATAGATTTGTCTATTTCTGCATTTAGTTTTATAAGTTTTTGCTTTTTATGTTTTGGAGATTGGTTATTAGATGTATACACATTTACGGTTACTATGTCTTTCTTATGAATTGACTTTTACATTATTGTGCAATGCCCATCTTTATATTTCAAAATACATGTTTCCTTGATGTCTATTATTGTTTAATATTAATAGGGTCACTCTAGCTTTCCTTTTCTTCCTGTTTGAATGGTATGTCATTTTCCAAATTTAAAATATTTCATCCAATCTATGTCTTTCATTTTTAATTTGTCTTTTGTAGACAATGTATATTAAGGTCTTGGTTTTTGAATGTCTGAAAATATACATAATTTATCTTTATTATTTAGTTTATTTACATTTAATTCAGTTGTTAGCATATATAGATTCAGGACTCCCTTCTTGCTCTTTGTCTCAATTGCTTTTTGTGTTTATTTCTATTTTTGCATGTTTATTTGGTTAATCATTACCTTCTGAATTTATCTTCCTTCATCTATTGGCTTTTGTTGGACTTACATAAGGATAATTTTTATTTATTTATATTGAAATATATTTGAAATATGATACTGTGTAAGTTTAGGTAGTAAACTTATAAGTTTGTATGTATAATGTATACATTATGTATAATGTTTGGTTTTCTATGTAGAAATAGTATTCAAAATACTTGACAGCTGATATGAAAATACTATCTTCTTTCTTTCTTTAAATGTTGTAAAATGTTTATATTCTAAAACTACTTATCAAGTGATAAAAATTGATAGTCAAATCATTCTATAAATTTTCAAATCTTCTCATAAGAAGCTTATGTAACCATTTATTAGATGTAGAATTTACTAGCTAGAGAGAACTCTGAGTCCAGAACTAAACCAAAATCTTCCATTATATAGTGAGTTGTTTAATAAGGAGATAATTTTCCTTAACAAAAATAAGACTGTTTATGATACTATAGTCTATCTGATTCTGTTGAGAAATACCAATTACATATGCATCAGATATCTATGTTTGGACCATATGCATCTATTTTTATTGAGTCAAAAGGTATGAATTTCTGGGTCATAGAAGATGTGTATGTATACTCTTGTCAGCATTGAATGTTAGTTTGATTGTTTCATATCTCTGTCAGAACTTGGGCCTTAAACAAAATGCATGGTACTTACAGTCTTCCCATAATGTTTTCCTGTGCCTTTAGGCAAAACATGTATAACTTCCAACAACTCTCATCCCTCAAATCTAAAATTTTCTTTCTTGTATTTGGAGTAGATATAAGTGCTTTGCATTGGTTTATGTTGTATTATATTTTTCCATCAATATGATATTGGGCTTTAAAAAATGCCTTAGCAGACATGCGAATGGGAGGTTATGAGAATGTCCATAAGAAGATTTTGATCAAGCAGATTTAAAATAGAAATTTCATTTCATTTTATTGAAACATTCCATTTTATTGCCATCTGACAAATTATTTTCTCCTATTTATATCTCTTTTAATCTTCCTTTGGTAACATCTGTATCAGTCCAGGTCAAATCAGGGAAAAAAAGCCATTTAATAATTTGAATAAGAAAAGTGTAAAGACTTGGTGACCATAATAGGTTAATAAAATAATACAAGATCAGCTAGTAACCAGTAAAGAAAACTTTAAAGAATTTAGGGATAGCAAATATATAAAATAATAATGGACAATACAATATGATTTAATAGTCACTACCCTAGGACAGAGATAGAGCTCTCAAGGAAGAGTTGTCTCCACTCCAAAAAAGAGATTCAGGCCTTGTTGGGGAGGGTCTAACTATGACTCACTGAATGGCAGAGAAATGGTTTTTGTGCCAGAAAAAACTTGTAAAATATCTACTCTATAGGATGCCAGGAAAAAATTTTCATAGGGAGGTGTCTCGTTAGGGGTATTCACCACAAAGCTATGTGGTGGAGTTGCTGGCAGAAGATGCTGGCTTTGGGTGGTGCTGCGGACTAAACTGAAGGAACCAGAGCTGAGAGGCAGGAAATCAATAGCTTAGTAAAGTCACTTTCTGGCTCCTTTTCCTTTGTCCAGGCATATACAGACAAAAGTTTCCTTTCTATCCTTTCAATTTTTGGCTACCATTTCTTATCACTGCAAATAAGGAAAATTACTGTTTTTGTTCCATTGTATGTTCCTTAATTTGCAAAGCATCTGGAAAGAACTTAATGAATAGTTTTGACTTCGTGAGGGTATGCTGAGTAAGGTAATACCCCCAAATTTAAATCTCAACATAATGCTCTTCTATAAACGACTGGCCATACTCACCGTTTACTGCAAACTAAACTCATTGCTGTTCAGATCTGCTCCTCTTTTCATAGTCACTGTATCAGTAAATGGCACCATTTCTTGACCAATGAGCCAATTAGAAATCTGGAAGTTCCCCTTCTCTTTTCCACTCATGCTACATATTTAATCAATTAATCATAATTTAAGGACATTGTTGCTCATTTGTTGATAATGTTCCCTCCTGTTATTTTCTTGATTCTGGTCCTTGTCTTAGAGCTTCTGAGTTATTGTGATGTTCTCCCTGCTGGACTTTCTGCCTTAAGTTTTACAAGCCTCTGATTTATCCTTTATACTATTTGCCCCAGTTATCTAGTAAAATTCATATCTTATCATGTGGCTGCTTTGCTTAAATCCTTTCAAAGGTTTTCTGTTTCTTAAAGCAATGTTTTTCAACTGTGCTCTTAAGAATCTCCAGGTAAATACAGTGACCTTCAGATGTATGAAGAAGAAAAGGAACATAGAGAGGGCAGCATTCTGGAATGTACATTCTTTCTTCCTACTGAGCAGCTTAATTTGATCTCTTTTATGTATTTTTGGAAGATTTTTTTTGACTAAGATGTTTCACTACAAGCAACTATAACAAAATTTCAACTAAACAGTTTTGAAAACAATTGGACTAAAGGATAAATTCCAAATCTTTGATATGGCATTCACAATCATCTATTATCTGGCTTTTGAATAATTTTTAGCCTGATATTTAATCCTTCCTACCTTGCCAAGAGAGCAAAATTCAATTATGCCTATACTCAATTATTCAAAGCTCCCTAAATATGCAACATTTTAAAATTTATTTGCCATATCAAGAAACAAGTCTTGAGTACTTACTGTGTGTTCAAGTGCTGCTGTACCAAGTGCTGCAGCATAGTAGTGATCAAAACAATTAGAAACAAAAACAATGAATAAATAAATAAATCTATAAGTGCATGAAAAATGCTGTAAAGTTATATAGTAGTATATTGAGATAGAAAGTTTATGGGATATAGTTTTATTTATAAACATAGTGATCAGACAAAATCTGACAAGATGGTAGCATATGAGTAAAGCCTCAGAGTTGGTGAGTGAAGTAAGCATTCTAGACTTTTGAGGCAAGAACTTTCTAAGCAGAGAACAGAAAATGTCAATTACTTCAGGCAAGAGTATGCCTAGAATAGTGGAAGAATACCAAAAAAGCCAATTAGCTGGAGTATAGGAAACAAGGAGAAAAAATAGTGGGAGATGAGATTAGAGGCAAGATGGGAACCAAGCTGTGAAGAATTAAGTAGGTCATTGACATACTTTCAGCTTTTATCAGAACAATATGTTTTAGTTTCCCAGGGTTGCAATAACAAAGTACCAAAAGCTGGGTGAATTAAAACACCAGGAATGTATCTTGTCACAATTCAGGAGACCAGAAGTTCAAATCAAGGTGTCAACAGGGCCATGCTCCCTTTGAAGGAGCTAGGAGATGATTCCTTCTTTGGTTCTTTCTAACTTCTCTTAGTGACCATCAATCCTTGTTGTTCTTTACCTGGCATCTAAATCACATCAGTTGCAGACACAATGGCATGTGTGTCTCCCTTTCTTCTTCTTAAAAGGACACTAGTCATAGTGGTCATACTCCAGTATGACCCCATATTAACTAATTACATCTGCAATGCCTGTTTCCATGTAAGGTTACTTTCTGAAGTATGGGGATTAGGGCTTCAACATTATCTTTCAGGGAACACAATTCAACTCTAAACACATGGAAAGCCAGAGTTTTTATACCTGTTATATGATCAGACAAAGATTTATAAAATATATTTTTGGCTGGTATATTTAAAGACCAGAGGGGCCAACTTGAAGGAAAGGAAATGAGTAGGTGATGACAGATGATTGGATTAGTAGAGGTGGTGAGAAGTGGTGGAATTTAGATCTATTTCAAAGGCAGAGCTGACAGGTTTTACTAATAGTTTTATTGTAAAGTTGAAGGAGAACAGTATAGATAATTCCAAAATTGTTGACCTTAGGCACGTGGAATTATTGATGAAGGAGAAAATTGAAAAATAGAGTATAGAAATATAACACATGGAGTTCAACTGAACATCATAAATTTGAGAATTGCTTTAAACATGCCCATGTCCTATACAGTTCATCATTTCTCCTGATATTTTATCTTTTAACAAAATATCCTGACTAATATGTGTTTGTTGTGTCTGCTGTAACCATTTACCAGAAACTGAGTGGCTTACACCAACAGAAATTTATTTTTTCAAAGTTCTGGAGGCCAGAGTTGCTTCCTTCTGAAAGTTCTGAGGAAGAATTCCTTCTATCCCTTTCTTCTAGCTTCTGGTGGTAATCAGCAATCCTTGATGTTTCTTAGTTTATACATGCATCACGCCAATCTTCAGATTGCCACCCTCTCTGTGCACCTTTCCCCTTCTCTTTTCTTATAAGAACACTAAATAGATTTAGAGTCCACCTTAGTTCAATATCTCATCTTAAGATCCTTCATTACCTCTACAAAGACCTTTTTTCTGAGTAAGTTTATATTGACAGGTTCTGAATGCACATATTTTCTTGTAGAGAAGCATCACCATTCAAATCACTATAAGTAGTTACCTTGAAATAAACCAGATTGGCTTTGGTAGACTACTTTGTGCTTACCACTTTCATTACAGTCTTCTTGTCTTGTGGTGTTAGAGACATAAAAAACAGAATTCTCACTTTAATATGTGGTTAAATTTGAGGTAAGACCAGAAATAACTTGTCATTCCTTTTGACCTTTCCAGTTACATATGACTAACATTTCCCTTTCAAGGACTGTAAGCAGGACACTTAATGATAAAATGAAATTTACACAGATGGCAGCAACTAACTTCCTCTGGTTTGATGGTAGTAGGAGAGATATTTAATACTGGATGTACTGTGATCTGTTATGCCTGCAAGATGCACAAAATCCCAAGCCTATGGTGAGCCTAGTTAGGAGGAACTATAGACAAATATAAGCTAGGTGTAAGTGAAATTTGTACAGGAAATCACTGAGAAGTCCTGCTGGAGAGTACAGAGCCAGTAATCTGAATGCCCTTGTAATAGTAGTCTTATTATTTAATATGTGTTGTAGATGTAAAATATATTTATTCATTTTATTGTTTTGTAATGCAATAAGCCCTTTTAAAAATGTTTATTCTTTAGAGAGAGAGTGTGAACAGGGGAGGTGCAGAGAGAGAGGATGACAGAGGATTTGAAGCAGGCTCCTCACTGACAACAGAGAGCCAGATAATGGGGCTCAAACTCATGAACCTGTGAAATCATGACCTGAGCAAAAGTTGGATGCTANTCTCACTTTAATATGTGGTTAAATTTGAGGTAAGACCAGAAATAACTTGTCATTCCTTTTGACCTTTCCAGTTACATATGACTAACATTTCCCTTTCAAGGACTGTAAGCAGGACACTTAATGATAAAATGAAATTTACACAGATGGCAGCAACTAACTTCCTCTGGTTTGATGGTAGTAGGAGAGATATTTAATACTGGATGTACTGTGATCTGTTATGCCTGCAAGATGCACAAAATCCCAAGCCTATGGTGAGCCTAGTTAGGAGGAACTATAGACAAATATAAGCTAGGTGTAAGTGAAATTTGTACAGGAAATCACTGAGAAGTCCTGCTGGAGAGTACAGAGCCAGTAATCTGAATGCCCTTGTAATAGTAGTCTTATTATTTAATATGTGTTGTAGATGTAAAATATATTTATTCATTTTATTGTTTTGTAATGCAATAAGCCCTTTTAAAAATGTTTATTCTTTAGAGAGAGAGTGTGAACAGGGGAGGTGCAGAGAGAGAGGATGACAGAGGATTTGAAGCAGGCTCCTCACTGACAACAGAGAGCCAGATATGGGGCTCAAACTCATGAACCTGTGAGATCATGACCTGAGCAAAAGTTGGATGCTCAACTGACTGAGCCACCCAGGCACCCCAGTAATGCAATAAGCCCTTTAACAACAATGAGCTCAAGTAAAGTGATTACTTAATTAAACATTTAATAGTGAAATGGTTTTTAGGAAAGTTGATAATCAACATGCACTTGCTCAATATGTTAAGGCTTTTGTCATCCATGATATGGATGCTGTAGTCTAAACTCTGTCCCTCCCAAAATTTTATGTTAAAACTCTAACCCCTAATATGACTGTCTTTTGAGATAGAACCTTCAGGGAGGTAAATGAGGTTAAATGAGGTCATAAAGGTGAGGTTTTAATCCTATAGAACTGGTGACTATAAGACGAAAAAGAGAGAGAGTGGGAGAGATCTCTTTCTCCATGTGGGCATACAGAGAAAAGACCAGGTGAAGGCACAATAAGGGGCCATCTATAAGCCAGGAAGAGTCCTCACCAGAAGTCAACAATGCTGGCACTCTGATCTTGGACTTCCTAGCTTCCAGAACTGTGAAACATAAATTTCTGTTTAAGCCATGCACTCTGTGCTACTTTGTTATGGCAAAGACTGTGGGCCAACATGATTCCACTGACTACATAAAAATTGGAAGGCAAAAATCTAGTGCAAACATTTATAGTTATTTAGCAAAACTTCACACAATGATATCAATTTATTCTGTGCAACTGTAGAAGCTGAGTTTAATTAATTACTCTGAAGTTTGGCTTTCCATTTAAATAAAATTTCTTCTGAAATAATTTTGCTCATTTTGGATTTTGTGTTTTCCGATGTTCATATGAAAAATGAGGTGATAGTTACATCAACAGAAGTAGTTCACAGTTCTATGATGTCAATTTTATGTCAAAACTGTAAATGCTTCAGATAAAACAAAAACAATTCCAATAATGACTTAATATTTTTTATTCAAATTCATGAAATAAAGGTAAATATTTTGAATATTTATAGTGATCGGGTGAAATATCTGACAAAACTGCGATTGTTTATTAGAAATTCAGCAAAATTTTTAATATTTAAGGTCATATGAAGTGATGTTTGGAAAATAAATTTTGTTGCAGAAAACTTATGAGGTAAAAACTGAAAAGCTATCCAAAAATTGGAATTGGATGTGTATATATATATATACGTGCTGTATATTACATAGTAAGAATGAAGTTTCGGTTTTTTGGTAACGAACTGTTGTTGAATGCAAAAATATTTTCAAGTATAGAAATGCTTTCCCTTGTGCTGCCCACATGGAAATATTTGAGCCTTTAAAGAATTACTTTGTGAGTGAACCTGTCTTTTGATAGTATTGAAAGATTTTGTAAAAAAAAAAAAAAAAAATGTCCTATAAATTTTTGTGTATATTTTATGCCCTTAATTTTAGCACTCTTATTTTCATAAGTCTCAGTTCTGGTAATAACTTATATGAACACTAACTGTTGATGACTAATTGCACATTTCAAGAAAGCAGTTGGATAGGTGTGTAGGGGATGCAGAAAGGATCTAGACCAGGTTTGCAATTTGGAAGTCAACAGTATATAGATGGAAAATTAAGCTACAAAACACAGTTTATCTTTCATTCTGAAAAGAAAAACAATTAAGAACCTTTTAAAAGTAAAATCATAATACTCATTTTAAGTGTCTATTAATAACGACCCTTTAGAGACCCCTGGGAGGCTCAGTTAGTTAAGCATCCAACTTTGGCTCAAGTCATGATCTCACAGCTTGTGAATTTGAGCCCTGTGTCGGGCTCTGTGCTGATGGCTCAGATCCTGGAGCCTGGTTCCAATTCTGTGTCTCCCTTTGTCTCTCTGCCTCTCCCCTCCTTGTACTCTGTCTCTCTTTCTCTCAAAAATAAATAAACATTCAAAAAGATTAAAACAAAAACTACTCTTCAAACTGAAGTGTCATAACACTTACTGCTTTTAGGACTGCTGTGTATCACAAAGTCTTGTTTTTTCACAGTGGAGTATTACCCAACGTAGATTTATGGTTTTGTGAACACAGACACAAACATCTAGCACAATAAAGTTTCATAACTCACTCATTTTGTATTTTTCAATACTTAATGGGAATTACCATAAAGAGTAGCAATCGTCTACATTTTTTTTAATGATTTCATTCTCCAAGTAGTTTAAAATATCTGCTAATACTATTAACTAAAACTGTGTTTTACTGGAGGAAAAATGCTGAACAAAAAATGAAATGCATACCTATTTTTCCTCCTACTTCAGGTGGGGTGAGGGGACCTCTTTATCTAGTTGTTCTGCCAGAAACTCAACCAAATGTACAAAAAGCTAAGCACAGGTTCATACTCCTTATAATTATTCCCCAAATCTTAAAATTTTCTGTTTCTACTTTGGATTCACCAGTTAGCTTACTTAGTTCACCAGCTTAGTTTACTTAGTTTAAATTTTAAAGTAAGTAAAACTTAGATTTAAGTAAACTAAGTAAACTTCAGATTCTCTTCATTTTTTTTTCTAAATGACCAGCACTCCAGCCCTACTGACTGTAGCCTCTGCAATGCTCTCATAGCCAAACCTCTATTCTGTGCTTAGCATATTCTGATGTACATTTAATTTACTGAATGCTTAAAATATTTTCCTACTATCTCTGTTCCTGGCCTCTCCTATCTCTTAAACCTCCTTACACAATGCTATCAATTTAATTATTCTAAAGAAGGTCCTTACACACTTCACCCTCTGCCTAATAACATTTACAGGCTTTCTTATGGTTATTGGAAAAATTCATAAACTAGCAAGTGAATCCCTTCCTACTTTCTAAAATTACCTTTTACTTTTCTATTTTACAGGGTGTGGTCTAACCAAACTGAACCACTCACTCTTTTCCCACATGTAATATGCATTTTCTCTCTTCAATTCCATTCCTGAAATTGTTTCTTTGGCCCAATTCCTCCTTCTTTCACTTCTGGATAGCAAAACATATGTAATTAAATGCCACCTGATCTCATCAACTTGTGTGTAAACTTGAGCCACTGAACTATTTTTGTACGTCATTTTAATTTTTTGTTATAAAAGCAATATATGTAGATGGTTATAAAAATTCAAATCACTATTCCATTTCCCAGAAACAATTTTTCCTATTTATATTTATTTTGGTGGTTTTTTCCATAGCCCCAAAGAATACAAACTGACTTCCTATCAATTTTTAAAATTTAGATTAAAATGGAAAATTAAAGCCTTTACCTTTCAAAATTTACATGTTAGACAAATTTCTTTGGTTGTCACTTGCCTTACCAAAAATCAGTCTCTAGACATTGGCCTTCTGGTCTATCTGCAGGTTATTGAATGCTTCATTTCAGACCAGCTTCAGTACAAACTGCCCACTTTTTCTCGGTTTACTTTCCTTACAATACTTCATTCCAAGTTTGAGGAGGGACCCTTCCCTACACCCTCTGCAATAAAAGTAAAAAAAAAAAACGAACGTTTTAATAAGATAGGAAGTAATAAATTGACTTTCTTCTGAACACCTTCTGAACACAGAAGATAAGATTTAACTGCTTCTAATTATTGATACTTTTAGATCCAGTCCCCCATTTCAAAATGTCCAGGAAACGGCCCTCCCTGCCCAGCTCTTGGTCTGCCTCTATGGGTAAAATTAGCTTATCTTTTCTTAGTGAGAATGCTCTTAGACACGTCTACACTGCAGAAAATGTAGTTGCAGAAATCTTGCAGGACAGAGAAAGGTGTGGTATGCCCCTCCTCTAAGTCAAAGAATATCTCCTGCAGCCTTGTTTTCTGTCCTCAGATCTATCTTAAGACAAATGAAAAATAAAAATATCTGCTTCTTATAAGAGATATCTGCAGGGTGGTCTTACCTTACAGCCTTTAAAGCTGTAACCTCCTGAATGTACATTATTCCTATTTTTGCAAAAATTAAATTGTTCAAGCATGTAAAAAATATCATATGTAGGATAACAGTGTTATTGTCTAAGCAGAGATTTTGAAATGATCAGACTCTTTCATTTATTAACCATACGTAAATAAGTTTTGAGTATTTTGTTAATTTTTTCTGCAGGCTTCCAGTTGTGTTCTCATAAGATGTATACACACACACAATACACACACAGCACACACACACAAACTTTTCACAGAATCAGGTCATAAAGAACAAGTATAGTAGAGATTAAATTCACGCTTAAAAAGGACAGTTTTCACTAGGCATAAGATGATCTGTAGAAATGCAACTTTTCTTAAAACAAAGAAAATCTAGTTGTTGGCTATTTTGTAAATTTCTTCCTACGGTGATTAGGTCCTTAGGACTAAATCTTAGAAATTCCAGCTCAAAGGGCCAAGTCTTTCCTCAGCTGCTTAAAAACTTTGCAAAAGGGAAGGTTTCCTATTCTTGTGCTAAGAAAGGCAGCCTATTTTGAATATCACATGGAGATGTCTTTACTTCTGTGTGTAGAGGTCGATGCCAGGTGAATGAGGCCACAAGACAGTGAAAGAACTCATTCTTTTTTTCCCCTTTTTCTATAACAAGATGTTAAAATTTTATAACAAGACATGACATACCAAAGGTAGGGGACACTCACTTCAAAATGCATAATTTACTAAGGAAATGAATAATAATGTATTTAACGACAGTTGGACCTCTCAGTCAGAACAAGGTTTTAAAAAAAAGCCAGGATATCTACTTTGAAGAAATGATATAGTCAAAATATTTTTTCAATCTTATTATTTTAAGAGAAAATGTAGTATATGGTATTTCTAGAATTGGCTGCCATTAAGACCTCCCTTCCCAAATGACATAAGTACGTTGACACTTTCCATCTAGAGGTAAAGTCTAATTTTTCTTTGACTCTGGGTAGTACTGTGACTCACCTGTAACCAATAGAAAGTGGCAAAAGTGATGTTAAATGTTTTCTAAGTCTCTGCCATAAGAGATAATGAAGCTTCCATCTTTTTACCCGGGATACTCATTTTGGAACCTAAAACACAATGTGTGAGATGCAAATACTGAGGCGAGAAGAATAGGCCAAATTCAGTTTCTGTCCAAAAGCTTCAGTTGTGACCCCAATTAATAGCCCATACCAATGTCTAGATGATTCCATATGCTAATGATCAAGTCACCTCCCAACTTTAGGTGTTCCCAGGATAGGCTTCAGATATCACAGAACAAGAAAGGTCATCCCCATTATGCTATGTCAGAATTCCTGACCCAGAGAAACTTTGAGCACAATAAAATTAATTTTTACACACCAAGTTTTAAAATGGCTTATTACACAGCAATAACAACTGGTACAGAGCACTATGCTGTGAGTATAAATGAGAGAGAGGTGCCGAGTCCCTGAAGAGTCACCTCCGATCTCTGACCTGAAGTATTCCTAAAACCCTGTATACATTCTTTACAGTTGAGGGACCCTAGGACTGACACTTACTGCAGTCAAAGTGGCCATGACAGACTAGAAGGGAGAAACCACAAAGCTTCTCACTGATGACCAAGAATATATGACCATTTCCTATGAACCAGAGGTAGGCAAAGTGGAAAAGACGTCTGGCATGGAACCCTTTCAATGTCCTATCAAAGAAGACTGGGAGAATGAGGGAACTCTACAGCTAATGCCTGAGTGTGGAGCTGAGATAAAGTGTCTAGCTGAAGAAGAAGCACCTGAAGGGATCTTTGGTTAGAAAAGCCCAGCAAGGGATTTTGAAGAACCTTGAAAATTGTTCAGGATAGAAGGAGTTTTAAATATCTTCAAGGTTTGAATACATAAAAGCCAGCTTATAATACCACAAGCCAAGAAATTTCTTTTACTCTTTTTCCTTGACTTTCTTCCAAAATTATAGTTATAGTTAGGGGAGAGATTAGAAGAAAAAGTAAAAAATGAAAAAACAAAAGCAAAAACAAACAAACAAAAAACCCCACAGACCTGTTGTAGAAAAAGAGGGTATGATTTAGTAGGGTCTGTGCATTTAACCCCTAGTAACTGGCTGGAAGGCAGAGAATATGGTCCCAGACACAGATGGGCAGATGTGGTTGTCAGTTAGTGGAAGTCCATTTTTGATTTCCCCCCTATTTCTCAATTAAATATTTACTAAGAACATCACCAGGAGTGAAGCTGGGAGAGAATATACAGGTTTGAGGAAAAAGAAAAAGTTATAAAATAATCATCAGGAAGAGTGTTCAAATAGTAACTGCTTGTTCAGTGACCAGAACTGATAATGCATTTGAGGTTGGTGTCAAGAATTTGAAGTGGTTAAGACTCAGTATAGTTATCTATTACTCATCAGCCACATTTGGTTGTTGGATGAGCACATGGAATAAGTCAATAAAATTGGGTTTAACCAGTTTTGACTCTTTGCCAGATGAGGGTGTTGAGTAGTAATGCAAAAGGGAGTGATATTAATCAGTACCTTGAAATTGAAGCAGGGTAAGGAGAAAAGTGAGGATATGAGGCATTGGTGAGAAAAGGAGAAGGCTGGTAGGATCAAAGTTAGAGGTTCTGAGTGATTAAAGTAGGAATGTGAGAGGAAATGAGAAAGATAGCAGACAGTTATCTTAATTGAATAAATCAATGTTTGAAGTTTAAAATATATTGGCCCTTTCTAGAATAAGTTTGTATTTTATAGAATGATATATTGTTTATGATATAGAAATAATAACTAGGATATTAAACATTAGAAGGGCCAGAGATATAGCACTGAGTTCTTTATATGCCATTGTCACATATCCCAGTTATACTCACTATGGAGGCATTTGGAAGAAAATATAACAATTAAAATATTTTACAAATTTTTAGTATATTCAAAAGATACTTTTACCATTTTTCTGTTTCTAATGAAGTTTGTTCTAGTCAACCTACCCATATTAATATAGAAATTTTAAATGAGCAAACACAATATCTGTTTTGACTGTCAAACTATTCTGACAGGCATTGGGAGGATTAGTAATTATAATATTTTGGAATTTTTGAAAAATCCATTTTGTTATTTAAATGTAATGAATACATATATTTTTTCCCACCACACACATATACTCTGACACACTCATTAACATTTTAAAAAAGATGAAATACAATTAGATAGGAAATGAATGTGCAGAATTGCATTCCCTTCTCTCAATATGAATTACAATCTAATTCCTAAACAATATGCACATTTTATTTAGTATTCTATATATTCTTTTCCAGTTTTCTTTTTTCAAGGACTTAATTTATTCACCAAAGCCTGCAATTTTCAGATTATTTATAGATACAGAGGCCATTAAGCCTTACTGCATAAATGGTAAATAATGACACCATGAAAATAATCTTTTAATATTACTTTATGAATATGTATGGCATTATTGTAATAGTCATTTTGAAAACTTCCTTATAAACAGGATAAGTGCAAATAAAATAAGCAGTCAGTACTCTAATCATATTGGTTCGGTACATAAATTTTATATGAATAATTTATATAAAAATTCTTTAAAAATTCAAATTATCTGGTAGTTCTCCAGATTAGCACTTATTTTTTAAAATTTTAGAAAGTTCCCTTTGCTTCTCAGTCACAGAAAAACAGAAGAAAACATATTGTGGTATAGGTGAAAGATGCCAACTAAAAGTTCAACTAATTTTTCTAACATTTTCAAGAATACTGTTGAAAAATTAAAAACAAAAAAAAATAACAGGCTAAATCCACTGCCTACTGAATTTTGTACTTCAATTTTGAATCTCATTAAGTAGGCATTTTATTTTCATCCATGTCTTCATTTTTAGCTTTGAATTCCAACTATATTAAGAGACTTAAAAGTGTTTTTATTGTCAAAGATATTGCACTATGAAAAAGCTGAATGAATTATGGTAGCTGAATTGTTATAATTTTCATTTATAAATTTTTCTCAAAAGCAGTTCATAATTATAATTATTAGATACTGATTGTAAATGCCCTACACATCAATAATAATGACATGATTTTAAATTTACCCCAATAATAATGACACGATTTTAAATCTACCCCAAAGCATGGTATGTGAATTAATTTGCCCAACTCCAGTAGACAAGAACTCTTTCACAGGAGATAACTCCCACACATTTCTATCTACCTTTGGTGGTTTACATAGATTAAAGTACAGTTATTTTGGTAGAAACCGATGGTTAAATGTGATGATCAACTAATGGAGTATCTTCCTTGAAAGGGTTTTAAATGCCATTTTAAGTAGGTAATATAAAGAGCTACCACAAGAAAGAAAATAGTGGGGTAGGTGTTAAAATTATTACTTTATATAAGGAAAACCCTTTTCACAAAACAACTGATATTGCCTTTTTAAAAAAAAACTTTTTTTAATGTTTTATTATTTTTGATAGATAGAGACAGCATGAGCAGAGGAGGGTCAGAGAGAGAGGGAGACACAGAATCTGAAGACAGTCCCCAGGCTCTGAGCTAGCTGCCAGTACAGAGCCTGACTTGGGGCTCAAACCCACGGATGTGAGATCATGACCTGAGCTGAAGTCAGATGCTTAACCGACTGAGCCACCCAGGTGCCCCTAATATTGCCTTTTTTGAGAATAAAGGAATACTAGATTTTCTTCTGGTTAGGAATACTAGACATTTTTTAAAATATGTACTCTTATTTTTTTTCCCTCAGGACAATTCTGTTTTAATATCTGTTTAAAAGGAATATATTTAATTTTTGGATTTTCAGTCCTAGTGGAATAAATAAAAACAACAACAACAGCAAAGCTGTTAAAAAGACACATTTGAGTAAATGGTAAACATAGTGAGAGAAGAGTGCTAACTCAGGTAAATCTAATTTTAATCTTGCTCTTCAACATGCATCTGCGTTGTAAATTTGAAAAATTGCTTACCACTTATGGGTCTCAAATTTCTGATTTGTAAAGTGGAGGCCATATTACCTAACTGAACGGTTATTTTAGAGACTAGAAGAAAACTACAAAGAGGGTATGGGCAGTGTCCTAGCATATAGAAGCACTCAATAGATTCTAGTGGTTTCCATTTGCAGTGTTCCCAAGTCCTTGCATAGATGGAACTTCCTGTTTACTACTTCACACCTTGACCTTACACTAAAGAGTAGGACAGATCTTGCTTTAAAGGTTGAGAAGCAGTCAGATGTTTTCTCCCTTTACTAAGAAAGGTGGTGACAATTTGGCTGCATGAGAGCCCATTTAGGTATCATTATAACTCAATTAATATAAAATTAATATGCTAGAAAGGTTAAATAAGTGGCCTTAATTGTGGCAATTCTGGAAATAATAGGAAGACTAGTATGGCAGACATGATAAAGACTTCAATTGATAGTAGAGATACTTGCCTCTCCTTTATATAGCATTAATTGTTTTGTATTATGGCTTATTCACTGCAATTTTTTATATTTCCTTTCCCCCCAAAAAAGATGTTATATTATCCTTATTTATGAGTGGGGAAAACAAAACTGAGAGAGAGTAAGTCATTTGCCAAGGTTACTAAACTATAACTGGTGAACAGATCCCAAACTATCTGATTTTGAGGGCTGTGTTTTAACTAGTAAGCTATACTGGTCTTTAGATACTAAGTATCTGAATGTCACTCATTATTCATAAAAAAGGGTTTCTGTACAGAAATACATGAAGAAAGCCCATCAATGAAATTGGCCATTAGCAAAGCAGTAAAACAGGAAAGATTTTTTAAAATTTTCTATTTCACTTTCCTTTTGTTGTATTTACTTTCAAATTTAAAAGTGGATTTTCATAAGGAGAAGTATCTAAAAACTTCAAACACAAAATAAGAATATTTCTGTGAATATTTGTCTGACTTATAAAAAGATGTATTAGGACTTCAAGCAGTCATGCTTCTAAAAAAATATAAGCAATTTGGTATAGAGAATGTTTGAATTGTTAGGTTTTATTTCCAGTTTTTTTTAAATTTTTAAGTTTTATTGAGATATTCATATAATGTACAATTCACTCATTTAAAGTATTACATTATTTATTCTCTTCCTCATTTCTGGAACAGAGCTCCCTAAAACTCTAGGAATTTCCTAAGTTATGAGGGTAATAAAAGTGTCTTTTGCTCTATTAATGATTGAACTGTGGGACCTCATCTTGCAATGGGGGCTGGTTGTCAGTGAGTGGAGCCAACCATGTGAGTAAAGAGTTGGAACTTTCAGTCCTACTCCACAGCCTTTGAAAAGCAGAGAAGGGCTGGAAGTTGACTCAGTCACCAATGGCCAATGAGCTAATCTGTCATGACCACTGTCAATCAAGAAAAGAGGCTGAGCTAAAATAAAAGCAAATGCATTTTGCAATTGGGGAACACAGATTTGGCCAGCAACCCCCACACACATCTAGGTAACAAAAGTCAAAGGTTTTTAAAGATACAAAGGAACGGGATGCCTGGGTGGCTCAGTCGGTTACGCATCCGACTTTGGCTCCGGTCATGATCTCACGGTTCGTGGGTTCGAGCCCCGCGTTTGGCTCTGTGCTGACAGCTCGTTCAGAGCCTGGAGCCTGCTTTGGATTCTGTGTCTCCCTCTCTCTCTGACCCTCCCCTGCTCACGCTCTTTCTCTCTCTCTCTCTCAGAAATTAATTTAAAAAAACTATTTTTTAATTAAAAAAAATAGAGATAAATAGGAATATATATACACAAATATATATATATATACACACACACAAGAATTCTAATTGGCACTGGAAACATAAAACTAATCTTAAGTGAATATAACTTGTTTCTAAGCCTTTCACTAAGCAAAGTTTTCAGCTGAGTCCTTGAAATATTTGTGGTTTGACCCAGTTCAAAAGTTCATGGTTCTACATGTGAAGATATGCATAGGCCCATCTTCTTAATGGCCTTCCTGCTCCATTTTAAAAGTAAATGGAGACTGAGCCTTTTACTTGTGGGATCTGATGCTATTTCTAGGTAGCTAGTATCAGAATTCAATTGAGTGGAATTCTCAGATACCTTGCTTTCTGCCTGCGCGCGCGCGCGCGCGCGCACACACACACACACACACACACACACACACACACTGGAACTGGGTCTGGGAACCTAAAAGACCTTGTGAAAATAATAAAGTGAACTCTATCTCTCTGCGTTACAAAATGAATTCTAGATGGATAAAAGATAGATGTGAAAACTAAGCTTTAATGTTTTACATATGTATTGTATACCTTTTACAAAGCATACACACACACACACACACACAAATCCACACAAACTGTAAAAAACATAAATTGGTCTACATTAAAATAGAAACACCAAGGTTATGTGTGAGAAAAAGCTTGATAAAAAATAAAGCGTTCACAACAGATTGGTAGAAGAATTTTAAACCCAAAACCAAATAAAAGTGTTACTCATAATACAAAAATAATTGTTAAAATGGTAATATAATACCTCCTCCCAATACACATACAAATGTCCAAAGAATATTATTGAAAAATTTAAAAATCCAAAGCATGGGAAATCAGATCTGCAAAGACACAATATATCACTTATAATCAGGGAAATGAAAATATCTCTACAACTATGAGATACCATTTCACACTTAACCAGATTGAGGGAAAACTTCTAGTACCAACTGCTATCTAAAATGTGGGAAATAGAAACAGTCATGTGCTCATAATAAATTATACAATGGTCTAATAATTTTGTATAGCACTTTGTCAGTAGCTAGTGGGGCTGATAATGTGCTTTTCCAACACTCCAGCAAAGCAACTCCTATGAATATTTGCTGGAAGAGATCTCAAATAATGCACAAGAAAACTTGCTCAGAGGTGTTAACTGCATTGTTTGCAATTAAAACAAATTAGAAAGCATGTAAATATCATAAGAAAATAGATAAATAGTTTTTTAGTCACATGAAACAAAACGATCTTGCATTTTAAACAAGTGAACTAGAACTACAGGCATTTAGGGGGACAAATTTTTGAAACCTACTATTTAGTGACTATATTGCTAAATGACATAAATGGTGTAGTATTATTTATGTAAAAGTTAACATTTACTTAAACCTTAATATAGCATTATGTGTTATGTAGGGTTGCATAAATATGTAGTAGAATATAAAAACATGCATGGAAAGGATGCAGACCTCCTTCAGAATAAGGATTATCCTCGAGGAGTTTGGTTTGTGTGAAAGGCAGTACTAGATCTCTATTTCTTGTCTGTAAAGCTCTGAAGCACATATTATAAATAGTATTTGTCATACTAGGGTAGGAGTGTATAGGTATTAAAATACTGTTTTTATTTATGTTTAAAATACTGTATGCATTACTTTCCTATTGGTGCTCTTCCAAATAACCACAAATTGATACTTTAAAACCACAGGTATTTATTACCTTACCTTCTGGAGGCCAGAATTCCAATAGTTTCATTAGGGCAAAATCCAAATGTGGACAGGACCACACTTCTTCAGAAGGTTCTAGGCAAGAATCCATCCCTTGCTTCTTCAGCTTATGTTTGCTGCTTGCATTCTTGGCTTTTAGTCCATTACTTGTTTTCTGCCTCAGTTTTTACATCACTTTTTCTCTGTATGTTTAATCTTCCCCCACATCTCTTATGAGGCCGCTTGTGATGGTATTTAGGGCTCACATAGATAATTCAGGATGATTCTGCCAAAAATTTATCATGTAAGGTCACAAACACAAGTTTCAGGGACTAGATCCTGAAATATTTGGGGGCTACCATTTAGCTCACTGCATTTTAAAACAAATAAAAGGAAATAAATCGAACTGAAGAACAATATTTCTTTCCTTTCTTCATTGTGTGTGTGTGTGTGTGTGTGTGCTTGTGTTTTCTGTTTTCAAGAAATATTTGTAGAGGACCTATTATATTCCAGGTATACTATAAACTTTGAGGATACAGCAGTGAATAAGATAAACAAGGCACCTGGCTGAAGAAACCTTATATTGGAGTGAAAGAGGCATAGTCAGTAATTATGTAAATAAAACCACTATAGAATATGATAAATACTATAAAGGAAATATATAATGTGTGATAAAAAATATAAAAGAATGCAAGAGAACTGCTTTGTGTTACTTTTCTAGGGAAGGCCTTTCTGTTTGGGAACCATTTAACTTATTACTAGGAAGTTAAGAGTTAGTAATACAAAGAACCAAAGAAAAAGCTGATGAAGGTACAATACCTATAAAACCGACAAAGTCATATATGTACAATTATTTCTAATAATTTTAGCCAATTTGTTATGTTGTCATTGAAAAACAACAATCAAAATACATGATTCAAACTAGACATTTTGTAGAGTGAATTTTTTTATTCATATGCAATGGAAAAAATTTACCTTCTTCCTTCTGCTACATTCAGTCAACTAATATAATGCATTTAACTACTATGTGGTAGCATTTGGCCAAAATGCATAAATGCAATACGAGGAGACCCATTTATTTGTATGCTAAAAGGATTCACACGTTATTTATTGCTAATAAAAGAAAACTTCTTACTGCAAAACTTGAGGGTCCTACCCTTTCATATAGTTCATATATATGCATATATAATCGTCCATGGATATATATATATATATCCATGGAGATGACGAAAATCTTCATGCCTGCAAGAAATGATAGCAAGGTAACTTCTTGAACAAAAATAATTTGGGGGTGAGGAAAGGTAAACTTCACTAGGGGATACTGAAGAGAAAGAAAACAAATCAGGAAACATAATAGATAAAGGGCAGGAGGTCATTAACCACTGGCAGTGCTAATTTTTGTGTGAATTTAAAATGAAGACTATGTAAAGACATTTTGAAAAGTTCATGTTTTATGGGGCACCTGAATGGCTTAGTCAGTTGAATGTCCGTCCGACTCTTGATTTTGGCTCAGGTCATGATCACAGGATTGTGGGATTCAGCCCTGTGTCAGGCTCTGTGCTAAGCCTGGAAACTGCCTAAGATTCATTCTCTCTCTCTCTCTCTCTCTCTCTCTTTCCCTCCCTCCCTCCTTCCCTCCTTCCCTCTACCATGCTCATGCTCTCTTTCTCTGTCTAAAATAAAACTAATAATAATAAATAAAATAAATAAAAGTGTATGACTTCGAAGTTTAATGTCATGGAAATTAAAATGCTGCAAGAAACTATTCAGAAACAGTGAGGGTACCATTTGCAATTGAGTGCCTTTGCCTAGAAATATTTCAAAAATTTACTCTGAAGGTCAGAATTTAAGAGTTTTCATGATCTTGTTCAGGCATATGAGAGTGTGGCAGTAGCGACAGAATTCATTTTCAAAAAAAGAAAGCCTAAAGAAGTAACTCTAGCCTGAACTCCCAATATTCCTAATTGTGCATGATCTCTGAAAAACAGGGCAGCCTGTGACTCCTAGGAGTACATACTCTGTCATCCAGTCCTAACTGACCACAGTACACCACAAAAGGATTTTAGCATTTGATATGGGAAGAGATTCTCTCATCCTACCAGGCAAGGTTTATTTTATGGAGTTCGAATGTACAAAGCAGTTGTGTATAACAAACTGAAACCAAAAAGAGATGGCATATCATTTTTCAGTTGGAAAACATATTATTTTCCTTCAGAGGTTTTATTTTTTAGAGCAGTTTTAGGAACTCAGAAAAATTGAGCAGAAAGTATTGAAAGTCCCTGGATACCTCCTACTCACATATATGCATAGCCTTCTGCATGATCTACATTCCCCATAATAGTGGTATGTTTGTCACAACTGATGAACCTATACTGACACCTAACACCCAAAATCCATAGTTTTCGGTAGAATTTACTCTTGGTATTGTACATTCAGAGAGTTGGGCATACGTATAATGATGCATATCTACCATTATAGTATCTTACATTATAGTATCTTTCACTGCCCTAAAAATCTTCCGTGCTCTGCCTATTCATCCCTCTCTCCTTATAACCCCTTGCAATCACTGATTTTTCACTGTCTCCATACTTTTGCCTTTTCTAGAATGTATACAGATGAAATCATACAATATATAGCCTTTTTATAATAGTTTCTTTTACTTAGTAATATATATTTAAGTTTCTTCCATGTCTTTGCATGGCTTGATAGCTCATTTCTTTTTAGCTCTGTGTAATATTCTGATGTCTAGATGTACCACAGTTTAGCTATGTATTCATCTACTGAAGGACATCTTGGTTACTTCTTGGCAATTATAAAGAAAGCTAACATGAATAGTTTGCAGATTTTTGTGTAGATATGAGTTTACATCTCCTTTGGGTAAATACCAAGGAACATGACTGACATATCATATGTTAAGAATATGATTAGTTTTGTAATAAACTCCCCAACTGTCTTCCAAAGTATCTGTACCATTTTGCATTCCCACCAACAGTGAATGTGAGTTTCTATTCATATCCTTGCCAGCATTTGGTGTCATCAGTGTTTTGGATTTTGGCCATGCTAGAAGGTATGTTTTGGTATCTCGTTGTGTTGATTTGCATTTTGCTACTGACAAATTATGTGGAGCATCTTTTAATGTGCTTATTTGCTATCTGTGTATCTTTTCTGTGAAACGTCTATTCAGGTGTTTGACCCATTTTTCAATAGGTCATTTTCTTATTGAATTTAAGAGTTCTTTGTATATTTTAGGCAACAGTTAAATATAAGATGTGCCTTTTGCAAATATTTATCTCACTTTCTCATTTTATTCTTTTGAGTAGATTTCACAGAGCATAAATATTTACTTTCAATAAAGTCCAGCTTATCAATTAAATCTTTCATGGATTATGCCTTGGGTCTTTTATCTAAAAATCTCTATACTCAAGATCATTTAGATTTTTTTCCTATTTTCTATAAGTTATACAGGCTTGTGTTTTACATTTATTTATTATTTATTTATTTATTTATTATTTTTAACGTTTATTTATTTGAGAGAGAGAGAGAGTGTGCATGTGTGCACAAGTGGTGGAAGGATAGAGAGAGAAAGAGAGAGAATCCTAGTCTCCATGCTGACAGTGCAGAGCCCAAGATGACTCAATCTCATAAACTGTGAGATCATGACCTGATTTGAAATCAAGAGACAGATACTTAACCGACTGAGCCACATGGGTACCCTTACATATACATTTAAATCTGTGATCCATTATGAATTAATTTTTGCTGCATGTAGATGTTCAGTTGTTCCAACACATTTGTTGAAAAAACTATCATTACTCCATTACATTGCTTTTACTCTGTTGTCAAAGATCAGTTGACTCTAATTATGTCTATTTCTGGGCTTTCTGTTCTTTTCCAATGATCTATTTGTCTATTCTTTCACCGGTACCCCAGTGTCACTTCAATATGACCTTCATTGATTTCATTGTAGCTTTATAGTAAGTCCTAAAGTTGAATAGTGGTAGTCTTCCAATATTGTTTTTTTCCTTCAATATTACATAGGCTATCCTGATCATTTGTCTCTCCATATAAACTTTAGAATCAGTTTGTTGATATCCAAAGTAACATTCTGGCATTTTGACTGGGATTGCATTTAATCTATAGATCAAGTTGTGAAAAACTTACACTTTAGTAATTTTGAATAGACCAATCCAAATAGTTTATTTCTTCTTGTGTCAGTTTTGACAGATTGCGGATTTCAAGAAATTGATCCGTTTTATCCAAGTTATCAAATTTGTAGGCATTGAGTTGTTTATATTTTTCCCTTTATTATTCTTTTAATGTCCATGGTATCTATACTGATGTCCTCACTTTCAGTTTTGATATTAGAAATTTATGTTGTCTTTTTATATTAGGCTAGAGGTTTTTTATTTTGTTGATGTTTCCAAAGAACTGGCTCTTTTTTTTTTAAGTAACTTTCTCTATTGATGGCCTGTTTTCAATTTTTTTTTCTTCTGTATACTGTGGATTAAATTTTCTCTAATTTTTCTAGTTTCCTAAGATGGAAACTTACATTTATGAATTTAGATTTTCTCCTTTTCTAATACATACATCAACTACTATGATTTTTCCTCTAAGCACTGCTTTTGCTGCATCCCACAAATTTTGATAGTGTGAACACTATCTTGAATACATTGCATAAAAAATAAGCATAATTCAAATGCAATAGTCATATTTTTAATTTTAAAGATATGTGTAATTGTATGTGTTTAGCATTTTTAGATTTTAAATATTATTATTTAATGGGGAAATGAAGTTTTAAAATATAGAGTAGGAAATGCATGGGTAACAATGAACTCAGGAATTTATACTCTAACCTTGATATTTTCCTCTTCTGGCATCATAATCATACCTTCTCTTTTGAAATCATTGAGATTTACTATCATTTGACTACTGTTTCACCTAGTTTTCACCTCTACAGCAGTTAAATGAGAAGTAAAAGGTTCGCTGATGAAGCATTCTACCTTTTATAGGTATCTATAAAAACTAACAATGAGAATATCCTAGAGACAGTGAGAACTGGATCTTCCAGATCCAGCAGCATTTTCTCTTTTTACTCAAAATATACTGGTATATACTAGAAAATAAAATTTTAAATTAACATTTCCCTTTTTTCCCCATAGGTCAAATTGTCAGAGTATTTATTACAATTTACACACAAGCCTTATCCCTCTGTCCAGGCTTGATCAGGGTCAGGTAGGGGACCTCTCACTGTGGAGAATAGTCATTTCTCTATCATGCGCTTACTTACTTATCAACTAGCTCTTTTTTGAAATACTATAACTTGAATATTATATCAGAATTGTATCTTGACAGTCATCTTTTGGGAAATTGTGTCTGTGAAGGGTGATATTCTTCAAAGCCCTGCTACTCATTTTAGAGATTTATATTAACTTTGTAAGGAAATTTACCTCTTCTTCTAGACATATAAAAAAAAAAAAAACTTCCTTGACTGCTGGAAACATCAGCAGCTGTTTTGGAAATTGTCAAAGAATGTGTCAGTAACTCAACTTGGGTATACCTTAGAAGTATTAAGTTATGTGATGATATATAGTCATACCTTGTTATATTGAACCTCATTTTGTTGTGTTCACGGATATTGTGACTTGCCCAAATTGAAATTTTATGGCAATCCTGGATTGAACAAGTCTATCAACACCATTTTCCAGCAACATTTACTCCCTTCTTTTCTCTGTGTCACATTTTGGTAATTTTCAACGTATTTCAAGCTTTCTCATTACCATTATTGGAGTTGCCACAATTACATGGTAAAATTTTAATAAATGAGAAGTTGCTTCTTTTGGATGAGTAAGGAAACAGGTTTCTTAAGTTACTATCAATTCCTGGTGAAGATGCTGTGAAGACTGTTGAAATAACAAAGGATTTAGATTATATAAACTTGGTTGATAAATTCACCCTATTAAAACAATCTTTAACTGGGTTGTTTTTTTCCTGATAAATTATTTCTATATAGATAGAGCTGAAATCAAACTTTGTGGCTACAGTTAATACTCATGTATTTGTTATTTTCCTGGATTGTTAGCTTCTTATAAACATAGTATCTTACATTAATTGGTATGTTAATATATTTATAAATTTATGCTTCATATATTAATAATGAATCAATATCTATATAGTATATAATTAACATGTTCATGTTAATTCTTTCATTAGCAGATATGGGAAGAGTTTAACATTATTTGAAATTTTGCATTTTTCTTTTCAGCATTGTATAAACAGCTGCTGCTCCCTAACAGACAAAAGTGCTGATCAGAATCCAGAGTAGCTTAATATCTAGTTATCCATATATTTTTCAGGACAGCACTTACTTTGAACATCACCTAAGCATTTTGCTAATTATATAGCCAAATGGGGTTTGATGAATAGCTAAGTCTCACTACTATGTAATACATAGGGAAAATAATGTTTTTTGAGGGACTGTGTAAGCTTAAGTTGTAGACTTTGAATAGCATATTTACTTCTGACTACCAAAGTCCACCTCTCACAAGAGAAACCAGAGCTGTCCTGTTCCTACTCCCATTGTCATAGAACAGAAATGAATTGTGATCATAGCCAATGGAATATAAAAAGAGGTACATACTGGACCTAATAGAGGAAAATTTATTAAAGGAAAAGCATAAGAGAAGAAAAAGAAAATTCCTTCTTGCATCTTCTGTAATTTGACACATACACATACATAAGACGTATGGATCCGTTTCAGCTATCTCTGATCATGAAGGAACAAACCTAAGAAAGAAGCCAATAATTTTGACAATGACAGATATAAAAAGACAGAAAATCTTGCAATCTGGATTATATTACCAGTTCTGGAAATGTCTCCCTCCATATTTATTCTTATATGAGATTCTTTAAACCTGTTTCAATTAGATATTTTTTTCTTGCATTTCAAAATAACTGATACACATCCAATCTATCTATATTTTCTTTCAAATTTCCTGAGAAAACATGTTTCAAATTGTTTTCTCAATTTTTCTAATTCCATAGGCTATGTGACCACCATCTCTAATTGGATTGCCCCAACAGTCTCCTAAATGTTTTCCCTGCTTCCATTTTTGTTGCCATTTAAATCATTATGCAATTAGAATTGTCTTTTTTAAAAATATGCGTTATTATTTCACCCTCCTGCTTAAAATTTGCCAGAGATTTCCCATTGCAGTGTAGGGGGAAAAAAATCTAAACTTCAGGTTCTGGATGTGGCCTTATATCATTTTCTCTTGAATTCATACCATTCTCTGACTCATTCACTATGCTGTAGCTGTAAGGCCACAAGTCTAAACGTCTAAACCAAACTGACTCCATGACAGGCTTTAAGTTTCCCCTCTAAACTAGAAGGCCTAAGTTTCAGCTTCAGAAACTATCAGGCAGTTACACATTGCCCAAGGCAGGAGAAACCACCCTCGCAACACCCAATCAGGAAAGGCCAGCGACCACCCTCCACATTACTAAGGGAGAGGCCTGGAGATAGAAACTATAGATAGGACCCTGTTACCTAATGTTAAAGTTAACCCGTTAGTCGCCGAACAAGACCCTAGGCTCGCTCTGTGATTGGTTGAATTTAAAGGTACTCTAAATGTTGTAATTGGATCCCGCCAAAAGTAACGAATACTCTAGACAATGTGTATGGTCAAACCCGCTGTCAATGATGTTGAATAATTATGATTGGATCACTGTTCCCATGTCACAACTTCTGTAACTCCCCTGTCTCAAACCCCATAAAAACCCTACTCTGCCCTTGCTCGGGGCTCTCAGCATGGATTCATTGCATTGGTGAGGTCTGGGAGCCCGAGCTTAAGCCCATAATAAAGCCCTTTGCCTTTGCATACGTGACTCGGACTCCTTGGTGGTCTTGGGATTTTGGGGAGATTGCGATCTGGGCATAACATAGCGACTTTGGAAATTTTTTGTTTCACAGATATGTCTAGATGTTTCTATCTTAGGACTTTTTCATAAACATCTCCACTGCCTATAATGCTTGTCCTATTAACTTTATAACAACAGAATCCTTTTTGACATTTACACCTCAACTTAAAATGGCATCTCCTCAAGGAAACTCTCCATGACAACCTAATCTGAATTAGCCATCTGATGATTTCCTTTTATAGTACTCACTTTAATTATTCAAATGTTATTTCTTGCTATGTTTTATTTTGTCTTATATCAATTAAACATTTTTTGTTTGACATCCCTCAGTAGAAGAAAAGTTTCCGTTTAGAAGAAACCTTGAGTATCTTGATTTCATGTTGTACGCAACTACAACACTACTGTATTCAGAATAGGGTTTCTATTTACATTTGTTAATTATGAAAACCCATTCAGTCCCTTATCATTTCTCCATTTTTTTTCTGCTGGCATTTTCATGTGTTTTTTTTTTCCCTCCATGCCTTTTTGTGCTTAGTTAGTATAAAGCCAGTTCAGAGGATTTCATCACATTTGGATATATTGGCAAAATTCAATTCTCAAGTCTAGAAAATTACAGAATTTCTAGAATATAGCAAAAACATTTTATGGCTCTTATAGTATTATATCTAAGTATTCAGCCCAACTTATTTTTCAAGGAGCACCTTATATGTTTGTCCCGAAGATCCTTAAATTGCATCTTGGAATTTTTTCCCACATGCATTCTGTGCTCCCTAACTTCTCAATTAAAGTAGTGAAAAATCACTATATTGTACACCTGAAACTAACATTGCAGTGTTTGTTAACAAACTGGAATTTTAATAAAATTTATTTTTTTAAAAAAGGAACAAAAAGCAAGGAAAAAAAGAATTCCTGATGCTTCCAAATTATTGACAATAAGATTCTCTTTCCCCTTTCTGGATTTTTTGAGGGAATTATTCAATATGAATTAAAGTAATTTTTAAAAAGAAGATTTTATACTGTTTCATTTTTAATTCTAAACCCTTAATTAATAAAGACACTAAATTACAGTAAACATATTGCAAGAATGTATTTAATTTATTTGTAGATGGAATGTGGTTTTAATAAGGTGCTGTGGATTTAAATGAGGAAAAGCCTCTAAAATCATAATCTGATATCAATATTACTAATAAAACATTAATGTAGGTTCTTAAAAATGGGGACTTGATTTAGCGTGTTACCACTTAATTCAAGACTTTTTCAGAGTGCAGGCCATTCTAATAACTCCAGTGCTTTGCAAAGTGTCTGACACCTAAACAGAATGTGAAAATTTTTATTAAACTGGTCTATAGTGCTCATGATCTTTGCAGTGGTAAATTTAAAAATAAAACAAGGTCAGACAAGCAAAAGTCTTCCATGCCATTGTTGACGAGAAAAAATAGATAAAAACAAAACTTTTATGTAGTCCCATAAACCTTGAAACCAATATTTTGAATAGAGATCTTTATCCTATTAAACACAGCTGATGCGTAATTCATAGTATTAATGAGTGTCATCCCATTAGCATCCATACCTCATCTCACACTAAATATCCTATACTTGTATTTCCATGTTCCCCTGTCTTTGATTTTATCTTTTATTTCTTGGCCTTTAAATTTTATTTCCCCTTTGTATGAATCTTTACTCAACTGACACTGACCTTGTGCATTGGCTAATTCAACTCAAACCACATTAACCTCTTCCTTATGGCCTTTCACTCCAGAGATTAGAAAATCTAGACATTAACCTCTCCAGCTCAAGATGAGCATATGGCAAAATCCTCACAACTGGGACATAAAAATCATCTTATTGGAGGGAAAAGAGTGCTTATGTACCAAAGCAGCAGAATTTACTAGAGTTTCCCATATAGTTCTTTCCTGAATCTGAACATGTTATCTGGAACTGCAGTGTCCATTCTTTAAAGCATAAAAAGGTCAGTTGAATCAAAGATATGCTGGGCCTGAATTTGCTCAACAACTATGGCTTCCTGACAATGCTGGTAGGCTCCTACCTCTACATTTTTCATCGTTAAGAGAAACAAATCTCTGTTTATATATTCTAGTGTAGGCCAAGTTCTGTATTACCAAATAATAGACATCATCTGTTCAGATCCAGCCAAAATATTACCTCTTCTAAGATGAATTCAGCAACCCTCCTGGGCAGAGTCATTGGTGCCCTTACCTGGCATCCCACTATTCTTTGTCTATCATGGTATCTTTCTTACTTGCTAGACTGTGATCTTCTCGAGGTCATGAGTTATATTTTTTAAAAGTTTTGTTTTGTTTTGTTTTCCTGAGAGAGAGACAGCGTGAACAGGGGAGGGTCAGAGAGAGAGGGAGACACAGAATCTGAAACAGGCTCCAGGCTCTGAGCTAGCTGTCAGCACAGAGCCTGACACGGGGCTCGAATCCATGAACCGTGAGATCATGACCTGAGCCAAATTCGGACACTTAACCCACTGAGCCACCCAGGCGCCCCATATTTTATTTTTAAGCCACCAAATCTAGACTGTGTCTTGGAGAGTATAGCCTTACAACAAATGGATATTAGATTGAAAATTTTTAATTGGAGCTGGTACAAGGTAAAGCAATTACACTATATTAGATATTAAGAGTTCATTGTTTATTTTGTTAAGTGTAAAAATGGTATTATGGTTATATAAGAAAATGTTAGTTTTTGGACTTGGATTTGCAGTGTTTAAGTACTGTTAAAAAAACAATTCAAATGAGGAAGCTTGAAAATCTAATTGGCTTTATCAAATGATTCATGATAGCAAGTAGGAAGCTCAAAGGAGCTGTACAAGATAGAGTCTGGAAAAAATGAATTGATAAGCAAGAAATATATTGTTGTAAGCAAGTTCAGCCTCCTATGGGGGATGGAAGTGTGCATGAGTGAATTACCTCTTAATATTGACCAGGAAACTTCAGTTTGTCTGGTTAAAGGTTACATTTCTGGTGGGGTTGAAACTTTAGTTAGGTTAGGTATTAAGTTGATTTATTGAGTTGTGACTTTAACATAAGTGACACTGTTTTGGGCCTGTGGTTTTCTTTTAAACAGTACAAATTATATTAGGTCTTAAGATACTTTATAAAATAAAATGGAGTGAAGAGTGATAAAAATAAGTGTGTAAAATGTAGGTAATTTTTTATATGCACATAGACATTTGCTTCACTCTACTTTTGTGCATGTTTGGGAATTTTCTTGACAAATTTCATAGCATGAGGCCAACTTCTATAATTCAGTTCCAATCACATGTTCTTTTGGTATTCAACTGAAACTTTCCAGTATGCTTATAATTATAACTTTAATCTTAAGGATAGCTTCCTAACAAATAACTTATATGGGGTGAAAAAAAGCACTTCTAAGTACAAATTATGATTCACTCCTTTCTACTAGCACAGTTCTTTTTCTTCTTCTTCTTTTTTTTTTTTTTTTTTTTTTTTTTTTTTTTTTTTAGTTTTTCCATTTATTTTGAGAGCAGGGAGGGATGGGGGGAGTGGAGAATCCAAAGCAGGCTCCATACTGTCAGCACAGAGCCTGACACAGATATCAATATCACAAACTATGAGATCATGACCTGAGCTGAAATTAAGAGTCTGACACAACCAGCTGAGCCACCCAGGCTCCCCTAGTTCTTATTTAAAAAGTAAATGAAATTCATATAAGATGCTACTATTTATTGAATTTTTATTTTGCAATCAAGCTGTTATTTTTATTTAGAACACAAAAAAACATTTTTATAAGGAACTATGAAAATGAATTAAAGCAGTATTGACTCCTAACCCTTATTAACATAGGATTAACTTTCAAATAATACGATTGATTTAGTAAAAATCTATTCATTTTAACTCAGACAAAATTACCCTGTAAAATAATAGTGCATCAAACACTGAAAAAAAATGCACACTGAGAATTGGCCACATTCTGAGAAATGGATACATTCCATGCACATAAAATATGTAAAATTAAATTCATGAAAAGAGTAATTTGAATGCAATCAACGGGGAGTTTGAGTGGTTCAGATAGAAAAAGTTTTTTCAGTCTGTTCTTCCATTTCTTTTCATGTACTTATAAAAATATAACTCCTTCCTCATTTACTTACATGAGCCTTTATATTTCCAAATTTCAGAAAACAAAAGCTTTAAATTCTAGAAAATGTTGGCACCCCCTACCTTAGATAACACTAGTGTCCCTGAAGTATTCCTCTTCCTTAAATACTTATGCTAATTGAACCAGAAATTAGGTTGGATAGCCTAGGTGTGTTCAATGGTGATCCTATGATCTCAGCTCTCTGTTTCTTTAAATTGTTCAGGCTTCTCCATATCTAATATCCCTAAATCACTTCATCAAACCAGGTGACCTCTTTCTATTTCTCAATATATTTTTCAGTGGCACACAATATGCTCTGTTGTATCCATGATTGTATTGACTATGGGTCAGAGGGGGAAGAAAAATCATATTACACACCTAAAGATTTATGCTATAGGAATCATTCTCATTCTGCCTGACTTCATTCTATACATTCTGTAGAGAGGAAAAAATTTTTTTCTCCTTCTGAATTTTTCTGAATTCTTAGCTGAGACTCACTGTAATAAAAGACAAACAAGAAAAAAAAATTCACATGTCTACCTTATGTATCCATGGAATTTACCCAGAAATAAATAACTCCCCAGGGATGGTTTAAAATTCAGGATTAAGTACTATCTAAATAGGGAAAAATGAGAAGAGATATAGGCCACTTAATGGGAGAATAAATGATATTTAGGAAAGATGAACTGGCCGTTAGGAAAATAGATGGGTGGTAAGATAGTTTTTGACAAATTGTCTGGGTGCGTTTTTTTTTTTTTTTTTTTTTAATTTTCATCTCCTTTACTGTGATGAGTCAATTTTCCTTGGTTGATAAACTCCTGAGGAGAAAATTTATGACAAATGGGTTCTTTTTTGAGGATCCATTGTTAGTCAGAAAAAGGGAGTTCAGAGAAAGCCTCTTTTTGCATTTGCTCTTTTTCTAATGCCTACAGATGAAAATAATCAGTATATCAAAGTGGCAAATTTTAGGGTGGCATGCATAACTTGAACTCCTATGGTCATATTTTGGGGTGGCATATTTATACCCTTCACTTACAAAGCCTATTATCTCAACATTTGCTTTCCTTTTCTGTGTGTAACTTCCTGGCAGTGGAGTTCTGTCTTTGGTTCTTGCTGCTTTTCATTCAGAATGTGATATTCTATAGTCCTGATAAATACACGTGTGTATTTATGTTGTGTGTGCATTGTGTTTTGGACTTCAGGAACAGATGGGAGATGAATTCATTTTACTCTTCACATCTTAGGACCCTGTTATTTTCAGCATGTGTAAGACCCTCCCTAGTTAACTTTTGCTATGCAGTGACACAGGGTGTTGACTTTGTTTTATCTGGATCAGTCAAACTCTGTTCTTTTGCTTTCTTCTTTTTCTCTCCTTTTATAAGAACTGACTCTAACATGTTCAGACTATGCCCTTGGATATGAGATATCTTTGAAGAAATATATTGGGTATTGTGAATCTGTATAACTTATTTAAGTAACCTGTATAATGGTATAAATATTCTCCTGTTTCCTGGTCTAAAAAGATAAATCAGAACCCTTATGATCTATCCAAGTTGCTGTAGCTTCTCTATCACAGTTAATTTAATTGTGGCATTGATTTCAAAGGATGTCTTGCCACATTTTTCATAATCATTTCTTTTTTATTAAGTTTACTTATATTTATTTTGAGAAAGAGATAAAGAGAAGTGGGGGAGAAGAAGAGACAGAGGGAAACAGAATTCCTACATTGTCAGCACAGAGCCCTATGCGGGGCTCAAACTCCTGAACCATGAGATCATGACCTGAGCAGAAGTCAAGAGAATAAGTTCAACCAACTGAGCTACTTAGGCACCTCTTAATCATTTCTTTCTAATGCAAACTAACTGCTTATATTTCTCTGCCACCCTGCCCCACCCACATAGTGCTAGAACCCACATAGTTCTGAGAGATTTCTCTGAGGTATGTATCCAGGAGTCAGAATATTTGTTTTTCCTAGAGTTTATGTCTACTTATTTTCCAAATACTATCAAAATGCTTCCAAGTGGCAATAACTGCTCACACTCCACCAGAAAAGAATGAGAGCTCCTGTTATCACATCCAAGACAGTAGATGTCATCATCTTTTCCTACCCATTTTGGTTAATCTGAGGGTGGAGAATGGTATCATAGCATTTTTCTGATTACCAAAAATGGTTGAGCTTCTTTTCATAAACTTGTAACCATTCTATGAATTGCCTATGAAAATCATTTTTATAATTTTTCTTGAATCCCCATATTTTCTTGTGTATTTGGGAATTTAATTACACATTAAAATATTAATATTCATCAGGGTTAGTTGCTAAAATATTTCCTCCCAGTGTGCTAACATCTTTCAAATCTGTCTATGGTTTCCATGGCTGAGAAGAAATACTCACTGTTTTATTTCTGATGTTTATTTTAACTTTTAAATGTGTGAAAAAGCTTATATGGCTGAATAAATTGCTTCATAGTGAAAGTAATGATGTTTTTCTTTCTTTTTTTTTTTGTGGGAGAGGGAAGATCCTCAAATGAGTCAAAAAAAGAAAAAAAACCTTTGCAATAAACACACTTCTTATACCATTCAACTTTGTTGTTTTTTTAACTTTTTATATTTATTTGAGAGAGAGAGAGAGAGCACTCATGCATGAGTTGGGGATGGGCAGAGACAGAGGGAGACACAGAAACTGAAGCAGGCTCCAGGCTCTGAGCTGTCTGTCCAGAGTCCCACTCAGGGCTTGAATTGTGAGATCATGACCTGAGATGAAGTCAGACACTTAACCAACTGAGCCACCCAGGCCCCCCTATACCTCTAACCTTTGTAATTAATGACTTATTGTGCTGGATATTTCTGAAAAATCATTAAAAGAATTTTTTGCAATAAAATTTTAGTATTAATGAACTCAACAAAATAAAAGTACATGTTTAATGAGAAATTACATGCCAACTTTAAATTTTTCAAAAAAGCTGATGACCGTACTTATCCCAAGTATTTGTTAACATTTACCATCACCCTCAGGATGTGCTGATACCACACTAGTCACATAAAAATCAGATGATACACATTTACTGAGAATGTATCATATCTACTTCACAAGTTAACCAGTAATTAAAACACTCTGTCTGAAGATGGATATTGAACAGAGGTGGTTTTAGAACTTGTAAAGTATGACTTCAGTAATATGACTATTCTGCTAAATGCATTTCTCATTTTTGTTATCGTGTGTGTTTGTAATTATGAAAAATATGATAGCTATTGATGTGTTAGAGCCATTAGAAGAAGAGCTTTGCAAACTCACACACTGGTTTACTGGCACAGTGTAATTTGTTGTTGTTGTTGTTGTTGTTTTTGTTTTTTTGTTTTTTTGTTTGTTTTTACAAATAGTTTATTGTCAAATTAGTTTCCACATAACACTCAGTGCTCATCCCTATAAGTGTCCTCCTCTATGCCCATCCCCCCTCCCCCCCATATCCATCAATGGCACAGTGTAATTTGTTCATCTAATTTGTGAATTAAAGAAAACTTCCAGAATGGGACTTCATTCTGTCAGAAATGTCTGGCATTTTTGTGAATGGTATTTTAAAGACAATTAGGAAGCTCAATGTTATGTATGAAATTGTATTTGTCAGGAAAATATAAACACAAATTTGCAGAGCAATTATCATGGTATAACCATTGTTATTACTAATTTAAGAAGCTTCTGAGCAGTAATATTCTTGGAACTTTTGGAATTTATGTATTTTTTGAAATTCTTGGAATTTTAATCAACTTTGAAAAAGTGAAAATGGTCTATCATTCAAAGTAGAAGTGGTAGGGGCGCCTGGGTGGCTTAGTCGGTTAAGCGTCCGACTTTCGCTTAGGTCATGATCTCGCGGTTCGTGGGTTTGAGCCCCGCGTAGGGCTCTGTGCTGACTGCCAGCTCAGAGCCTGGAGCCTGTTTCAGTCTGTGACTCCCTCTCTCTCTGACCCTCCCCTGGTCACTCTGTCTCTCTCTCTCTCCTAGAAATAAATAAAATAAAAATGGGGTGGGGCTTGGAGTCTTTAAAAAAAAAAAGTAGAAGTGGTAGTAGTAAAAAATAGTAACTATTCTTACATACACAGACTGTTTTTGAGAACATAGTATATATAAATTGTAAAAATCAGCAATGCTAAACTGTAATTGTTGAGATTTTCATAACATTTAAATTTTTAAAGAATTGTTTATAAATGAACTTTTGTATAATAATATTAAACTTTTTTGAAAATATATTCTTTAAAATGTTGGATGCATTTTATTCAAACTTAACTGGAAACTTAAAGTACTCAAAACCAAAGATTGAAGGAAATTCAACTTTTAAAGCTTTCTATAAGTTTTAAATATTAAAATTAAACTTCTGAAAAAGGGAAAACAATGAACTGTGTTTTTCCATAATCAAGGTAGTAAATAAATTATATGATAAAAATTCAAATGATATGTAATATTTAATTTTGAAATTTGATCTTTGTCCTTTACAGTATATCAAATAGAGGATGAGTTGTTAATGCCTTTTTTATGTGATAAACAGATTTATATTATACTGGAAAATTAAGACTTATATTTTGCAGTATCTAAATGTAGCTAAATATTCGATAGTCAAAATTATAGAAAACTGTTCAGTTAATGTTATCTCATAAAAATACTTTTTGAAAAATAATTTGAGTGAAGGCAAAAATATGGTGTTTGTAAAAATGTTTTGGCTGATTTATTTATACATTTGAATATAAAAAGAAAAATATTATCCAGCAGTGTATTTATTTTTGAGTCTACCAGGTACCTCAGCATCTGGGAAGAAAATGTTTTTTTAAATTAAAAAATACGATCTACTGAGATGATGCAGTTGAATTTTTAATGATTTTAAATTCAATAATATAAAATATCATTTTGGAGAAAATTACAAAGATTTTTATTTAAAATTAATGATAATAAGAACACATTCCTGGAACCTCTTGTTGACATTTAAGGCTTTTAGGTGGTGTCTTTCCTTCTGAGTCAGTTCGAAGCTCCATTGACTGGCTATCTATTTACCTTTTCTCTGTGATTTCCTTGCCCTTAGGATCATCATATTCAATTTATAATTTTCTCTTTTTAGCATTTATAGTCAGAACCTACAGTGAATTTGTATCAGCATGACATTACATGCAGGTTGTCTGTCTTTGTTCTGATGGTAAATGTAATATCTGACATTAATGTCTGAGGATATTTGTATACAACTAAAAGTTATTAGGATACAGGCTGTGGATCTTGCTTTATTAATGTATTTTACAGCTTCTTATGTTATTTAAAAATTATATCTCCATAGTATTTGGAATCTTCTCAAAAAAGAAGAGCACTCATACCCATTATAAACTTAGGCAACATAACTTGTATAACAGCATGTATAGCTTGTGTATCTCTAAGGTGTGGTGTCATGCTTCAGAAGGGCTCTGTTAATTGTGTATAGGACCATTGCCATACACTCCCACATTCTAGTCTGCAACTCAAAGTAATTTATTATATTTTCCACTTGAGTCTTTCTGGTAAAAAGGGCTCTTTGACTAAAGGATTCAATTCTTTTTTTTCTTTTTTTTTTAATGTTTATTTATTTTTGAGAGAGACACAACACAGAGTGTGAACAGGGCAGGGGCAGAGAGAGACACAGATCTGAAACAGGCTCCAGGCTCTGAGCTGTCAGCACAGAGCCCAATGTGGGGCTCGAACTCACAAGATGTGAGATCATGGCCTGATTCAAAGTCAGATGCTTAACCAACTGAGCCACCCAGGCTCCCGAAGGATTCAATTCAGATGAGAGATTTTATTTGTCTTTTTAGTCGGGCATTTGCTTTGGATTTCTGTTTCTGGTAGTTTTTGGTAATCATACCTTATTCATTTGAGTTGTATAATAGGATCACTCTGGTTTAACTATGCCATATGCTTAGGAGACTTGAAGCTTATTTAGTTTGCACTGATAAATGTGAGATGGTGTCTTGCCTAGGAAATGCACATATTGTAATGTTCTAATGAAGTTTAGGATTTCTTGCAAAGGCAAAGTAATGAAGTAGTCACACATATGCTAAGTAAATAACAATTTTTAACATTAAATACAGTAAGTAAAGAGCTATAATAAGATAGAAACTGAAGGAATATTTTACATCAAAAATTGTAGCCAAAGAGAGTAAAAACAACAAATTCGTTATTTACTGGATCAAGATGACAACTGAACCGGCTTTGGATTTGGCTTCAAAAAAAAAAAAAAGATACAAATGAATGAGATATCAAGAGAATTATCACTTACAGGTGTCAGAGATTACAGTATTGAGCTAGAAAAACAGCTGGAAATTTTAAGTGAAAAAGCAGAATCTTGAAAGTCATTAGTGTGATTTCTAAGTATAGAAAATAGATCACACAAGCGTTGACATCTAAACTATGAGAGACAGAGACCCTGTGGGCAAAGCAAAAAGACAGCAGATAGAAGAAAAAACAATCTGTTCATGAAAGATAAATCTATAAACTTAAAGGGCAATAAATAAAATTATTCAATTTTAGAAACAAAAACGGTTTTCTAAAATAATGGATATTAAAGAGAACCTCAGAGCCCTGTTAAATAACATAAACCAGTCTGACATATGGTCAAAGATTTGTAGTAAATTAGTAGAGAAAGAAAGGGAGGAAAAATAAATATTTGAAGAAACAGTGGCTCAAAACTTGTCAAATGTGTGGAAAGCATTAATTTACAGATCCAAGAGGCTCATCAAACCACAGATAAGATAAATACAAAGAACCTACTTCTAGATAAATCAGGGTTAAATTGTTGAAAGGCAAAGAGAAAGAAAATCTTGAAAGCAAGCAAAGAAGAATGGCATGACACAAACAGGAACAAATGGATAACTTTTCATCAGCAACTATTAGAGATAGAAACATTGGAATGACTTATTGTAAAGTATAAAAGAACAAAATCCTATCAGTATGAATTCTACATCCCACGACATTATTTAGTTTTGAGAGACAGAGAGAGACAGAGGAAGACACAGAATTCAAAGCAGGCTCCAGGCTCTGAACTGTCAGTACAGAGCCAAACAGAGAGCTTGAACCCACAAACTGGGTGTTCATGACCTGAGCCGAAGTCAGACGCTTACCCAACTGAGCCATCCTGGTGCCCCAAGTGTTAATCTTTTAAAGGCAGTAGAAGAACAATATGTCAGTTTGTTCTATAACTGGACAGGTTGAAAACATACAGTTCCCTTCCTTTTGGCTTTAAAATAGAAAGCTAGAACTTTTATCTTTAAAACTTTGGAAAATGAGTAAGATTTCTAATAAGGTAAGGATCATTGAATAAATTAAATTTGAAAGCTCATATGTATAATAGAGTGAGAAAGAAAATGAGAATTTCTCTAGTCTAATGAAATGAATTTTCTCAATAGGTGAAAATGATATTGTAAAGAAAAATATGGAAAAAATAAAGATGAAATACAAAATTGGTATTAATATTTTGTATCCTGCATAATTATTTGTTGCCTATATTTAAAAATGGCCAAAGCACTTAAAAGAATCTTATATATTACACATTAAAAAGTTTAAAACATTTATTTTGTAATCAATATTTATGAATTTGGAAAAATCTAATTTGTTGATATTATGCTTTTTATTTATTAGCTCTATTCGTGTACCAATTTAGGGAAAAAACCTACTTTTTGATATCAATAAATTTAGTGGCTAAAGAACTAACAATGATGATAGAATATATAATAGTGAAAGAAATAATAGCCACTCTTTATGCACCCAAGTCTTTTGGGGGAAAACCTCATAATGTATAGCAGATAAAGAGATATCTTTCCTGGGGCACCTGGGTGGTTCAGTAGGTTAATCATCTGACTCTTCAGTTCAGGTTAATATCTTACAGTCGTTGGATGGAGGCCCATGTTGGGTTTTGCATGCTGAGCTTGGAACCCTTGGGGTTCTCTCTCCCACTCTCTCTGCCCGTCCCCACTCTCTCTCTCTCAAATAAGCAAACATAAAAAGAAAAGAGAGCTCTTTCCTTACAAAAAAAGTCACCTTGGCAGTTTTCGTTCCTTCTTTCTTTAATATTTTTAATGTTTTTATTTATTTTTGAGAGAGAGAAGGAGACAGAACAAGCAGGGGAGGAGTAGAGAGGGAGTGAGAGACACAGAATCTGAAGCAGGCTCATGGCTCTGAGCTGTCAGCACAGAGCCTGATGTGCAGTTCAAACTCACAAGCCGTGAGGTCATGACCTGAGTCTAAGTCAGATGCTCAACCGACTGAGCCACCCCAGGTCATCAATCTTTCTTTAGTTTTCTTAGATTATGCCAGGAGAACTAAAATGGACTATGCCGTTTTTTTAATGTTTTATCATATTTCAGGAAATAAGAGGCACCCACCAAAAGGGAAAGATAGTCTAGAAGTGTGATCACATTAACACAGCATGATAAATTTGGCACCTTATGAAGCCCACTTTTAACTCTATGACCCTTTCCAAACCTCTATGAACTCATGTACTATTTGTTTGTTTGTTTACTTAAAAATTTAAGATCCTTCCTTGGAAAAGCAGAAGGGTAAATGTCTGATCAAAACTTTCAAAATTCACCCCTGAATTTTATCAAATGTTGAAGGCAAAGATTATATTGTCCCTAATATTTACTCCTTTTTTCAAAAATCAGCAAGCTTGTAAACAAAAACTAGCAGGGAAAAGTGTAAAAATAAGCAATATGCAAGGATAAATCAATAAAAATTGAATTATAATTCATTAGTTCTGACATAAAAACTTAAAAAATTTTTCTACACTCATGTCAAAAATAGTCTAGACAGAAGGAGACATGTGGACTCTCTCAATACTAATAATGGTAATAGTTGGGGTTTTGTTTGTTGGGTTTTGGTTTTTCTTTTGTAATAGGCAGTGTTCAAGGTTGTCTGCTCATATTAAGTTCTTCAGTCTTCAGGTCCGTCCTGTGACTATTTTAGCAAATGTAGAACCAGGGCACACAGAGGTTAGGTGGCACACTCCAGTGAGATAGCTATTTCATTAGACCAAATTGAATCAGGGTAAAGGTTGAGATAAATGGCCTAAGAATCATAGCTTATTAATTTTAAAAAAGACATTTAAATACTACTACTACTACTAGAATTGTCCTATGCACCAGAAATGTTGCTAAAATTTAATAAAATAATTCAGTCTCTCTACATTAAAATGTTAAGGAAGTAATGCATAATTTTAATAGAAAGATGCTAAAAGAAAGGTAAGTATGAGAAAAATTACAATGTAATGGCCACATTAGTTCCTTTTTCTCAAATTTACAAGAGTACTCTGCTTTAGAGTGTATTCTAAATCTGTCTCCTTTACTGAATTGAGCTCTGACCATGAAAATCTGTGTTCAAAGAAGCAAATAATTGGATTCAAAGAAAAAAATGTTTAGAGACAGAAACTAAGAATGATTATTTACTCCAACTGGACAGCCTCCAATTTGAAAATCAAAAGTACTTCATTAAGACTTGAAATTTCTGTTGATATTGTATAAAAAAGCAATTTCTCTTGTTTTAAGATAAATATGTTTTCCTGTCCTGGCAACAAAATAAGCACAGGTGAATGTGTTTTTGATTAAATGTATATACAAATTTATCAAATCAAGGTTAAAATATATGGGAGCATGCAATCCAAATGTTTAATAATTAATTTTTCTCTCTCAGGCCTGATGGTGTTTTGGCATGTGGCTTCGGGAAGCCAAGCTGTCATATGAAGAAAATGTGAGTGCATGCTTGGGCCTTGCCCACTTGGCAATTTATGGAACCGGGGGAAAAAATCAGGATTTTGATTGGGGAAGTAGGTGGGTTGGCCAAATTCCCTTTCTTTAGTGAAATGTATATTTGTGAATGAGAAAGATTTAAGCAGGGAGAAACTAGTAGTGGACCATTTTAAACAGTGGGAAAGTCTATAAGCAAAGTCAAAACATATGCTATTTGGGATAGCATGAGAGAGAGTTGAGGCAATCTTATTTTTAGAACTTCTACTCATCATTATATTTTTCTTCTATTGGCTTACATAGTCTTTGGTTCCATGATTGATTCCACCTGCTCTGGAAATTCCCTATGAGACTCCAGATAAGGGATATAGCTCTGATTTTAGGGAGGCTTACCTTTTAGATAGTATTTGTCCAGGTACCAGTTGTCCAGACTAAGTTTTTCTACATTTATTATTTTGCAGAACTGATGATTCTGGAGCGTTTTCCTTCTCATTATTTACTAGAAATTTTAGTATACCTCATGATTTCTCACTTGTATGTATTCTCCAAAATTCACATGATACATCATTTTTTAAAAATGTTTATTTATTTTTGAAAGAGAGAGAGAGAGCAAGTGAGGGAGAGGAAGAGAGGAGGGGTAGAGGATACAAAGAAAGCTTTTTGCTGAAGAGTAGAGAGCCTGATATGGGGCTTGAACTCAAAAAACCATGAGATCATGATCTGAGCAAAAGTTGGATGCTCAACCGATGGACCCAGTAACATGATACATCTTTTTAAAAGCAAGCAGTTCTAAGGTCACTCTTCTTCTCTTCTTGAGTAACGATCTTGCTACTCTAATTTGGTACATTTAATCCTTCATTGATCAACCAGACCAGGGGAGGGGGCAGGAAGAGGGGAGAAACAAGGTTAAACAAAAACTTTAAAGTAAAAAAGAAAGCCTCTAGGAATTTACATGTTTTCCTTAATCCTGTTTAAAGTATAAGGAGGATGAGAACATAATCTGTTTTTTACCTTGGCATAAACCATTTCTACTTTAGGAAACTAATCCAGTTGTTGGATTTGTGCTCCTCTTTCATGGATCATAATTTGACTCTTGTTATCATTCCCATCAGACTGTCCTTCTAAAGCAAAATTCATCATTCTAGTACTCTAATATATTGTTTTGAACTAACTACATTAGCCACATAAATAGCACAATGTGACCATTAACAGATGGAAAGTTTGTCATTGCATTGATATCCAATGGTTGTGCATATCCACAATGGAGACTTGGATTTCAAATCCACTGTTACCATATGTATCATGCATTACTCAAGTACAAGTGTCTTTGGCCATTTATTTTGGATAAAGGCTCTTTTAATTTCTGAGTTCTAATTTTCCTTACTGAGAAGTTTTACTACTTAAGCACCTTCCAGAACAGATGTTTTAGGTGCTAAGGTTTAGTAGTGTGCAAAACAGATTATCTTTCTATCATCTTGAAGACTATGATCTGGTGAGAAGGAAATAGTATGATAAAGAGTGTATTGAAGAAAAACAAAGGGCAAAAAGGGACAAAGAGTGGTGGGAATACTATTTTATATAGAGAAATCAGAGATAAGGTGAAAAGATAACATTTAATGTTTGGTAATGAGATTTTCAGAGTATAACAGAGTATAATTTCTCAGAGCTACTGATGAAGCTAACCTATCAGCAGCCTTTTAGTGACAATAAAATCATAGGTTTTTTTTTTAGGAAGTATTTCTCTTTCTCCTTCCCTAAATATGAAGCATTCTTATGTATTGATCCGAATGAAATTCACCACAATAATGGTAATGTGTTTTTGTAAAAAACTGAGTCCCTAATAATGAAAGACAATTAAAATATGTGTATATAGAATAATTTTTCTTCTATTGTAAATGGAATGAAAGAAAAGGAATAATGGTGGCATTACAAGTGAATTATAAACACTTATATACACGATTCGTTTATTGCAGATTTAAAATTCAGGCTGTCTTACCAATGTACATAGTGCCACAACTACCATATCAGGTGCTGGCCTTGTGAATGTCTGTACAAACTTTTTTCCCATACAGGTACCTCTGCTTGCAGACCACATCTCTTCCTACTTTTTTTTATTTGTTTGTTTGTTTATTAAGTGGTATGGATTTTTAGACTTTAATCAAAGCAGAAGACATTGTCTGACCATCTACATAAATGGCATGAACCAATCTGAATGCACTCTGTGGCATGTGAAACACTTTAAAGCTGAAAAACTCCACTATGGATGGTTTCTATCTTGTTCTGATTTCACTTGGTAGCAGATATTAACTTGCCTAGACCCAGCATTATGAGAATATATAAAATATATTAATGTAATTATTTTAGAGCAAGAATTCTGCTTAATTTACCACAGTATCCTGGAATTTCTTAACTGTGTACCCCATGAACCTGATTTTGCCTTGTATATTTATTTCTTTAGTTTCTTTGGATATGACTTTGAAATATTAGGAATTGTGTAGGTTGAATGCTAATGCTACATCTTTCAAACTCTTCTGTAGCAATCTTTACTTTAATCATTTGGCACTTAGAACAATTGTGATGTTAATTTACATATTTATTACTGACAGTCAATTAACATGGGCTGTTGCTGAATCCCTTCTCTGAATGTAATGCTGAAGATGTTACAAAAATATGAGTGAATTTCATAGATCCTGGAACTGAACAGAAGAACTGAATGGAGATAAATTTGTAGAGGCCAAAGACACTTGATTGCAGCATAAGAAGGAAATGAAAAGAACTGAATTCCTAAGAAAAGGAAGAGGGAAGAATGCTTTTGCTTTTTTGCTCACTTCCTCAGTACAAACTCAGTGACAGTCCCAATTGTGTAGGTATACATCAACAGCACAGTACCTGGCAGAGGGCTTAATGGCTGAGTATTCCCTTTTTCTCTTGACTTCACTCCAAAGATTACGTGGGTGGTTAAAATCCAGAAGGGCAAGCTTTAGAAGAGACCCAGGAAAACAAAACAAAACAAAACAGTTTGAGGTCAATTACAAACAAGAATGACATCTAGCAGAAGAGGGTAGGAATAGAGGAAGGGTAGCCTATAGTTAACACCAGAGACTCTGCCCTGAGGCTTAACTTTTCCTCTATAAATTTATATGAAATGAAACAAAATTAATGAGTCTCAGAAAATAATAATTTTGAACAAGCATAGTAAATATCTTTGAAGACATAAAAAGGATAATGGAAAGATAAAGCAAGAGCAAGTAGTCATTAAAATAACTAACTTCATATACTGCATACAAAATTTTGAAATAAGCCAACAGATAGGTATAGATCAACAGGAAAATAAATTAGTGAGTCAAAAATCAGATTGAGGAACTCTTACAGAGGGAACTAAAAGGAAATGACCAAATAGAAAACTTAAATAAAATTTTTAAAAATTCAAAAGTTAAAAATGTGTCAATAAGTTATACAAGTAGGGAAAAGAAAAGTACATAGAGCGGAGGAAATATTAGATGAAACAGTTATTTAAAATTTCCCTAAATTAATGAAATATTTAAGATGAGAGAATTTTAAACAAAACTTGCACTAAACAAACCAAAATAGTCACATGTAAATCTATCACATATAAACTTCAAAGCTAAGGAATTATGATAAAGGTCCCAACATTCATACAAACATACACACACACACACACACGTGCGCACGCACACACCATATTGACTTAGATTTCCCACTAGCATCACTGATGTAAGAAGAAAATAGAGTAATCTTTTCAAAGATTTAAAAGAAAATTTCAAATTTGCAATTTTATATATATTCTTAGAATATCATTAAATGCAAACTGAAATGAAGATCCTTATTTATAAAATAAATTCACCCTTGAACAACTCAGGTTTGAACTGCATAGTCCATTTATATGTGGATTTATTTCAATAAATATAAATGCAGTAATATAAATGTATTTTATCTTCCTTATGGTTATCCATTTTCTTTTCTCTAGCTTATTTATTGTAAGATAATGGTATATAATACATATAGTATATATAATAAGGATTAATCGACTGTGTTATCAGTAAGACTTCCAGGCAACAGTAGTCTGTAAGTGTTAAGCTTTGGGGGACTCAAAGTCTATACCTCAAAAGGGTTGGTGCCTTAACCCCACATTGTTGAAGGGCAAACTATAGATGTTTTGTCACACACACAAACCCCTAAACTATGAAATATTCATGAAAGAAATAAATAAACAGAAAAGAAATAAATCCAGGAGAACATAAGTAGTTATTATAAGGGAAAGCAAGTTAGGAACCTAGCAAATTTTACTCTTTTCACCTATGAACTGACTATCTCTCCTCCTCTGACTCAATCCCCAAACCACATAAATAGTACAAACCCAGAATGAAAACTCTAGAATGACAGCAGTCTGTGTCAGTGTGTAAGAAACAGAAAACCAGAAGGAGGTGGTATTTTGTTGCGATTCCTATCATCTGGTAAAAAAAAACAAAAAAACAAACAAACAAACAAAAAACAACTAGGTAGAAATAAGTATAAAAATTAACCAGAAAAAATAATCAATAGTCTTCAGTAGCTACATGTAACCACTAGAGAAACAAACACTTGTATGTATACTTCCAGCTAAACACTGTGGGTTGATTAAAATGTTTGCCTTCCCCTCCCTCCTAAATGTGTACTAAAGTAATCCTTAATGAATAACAATGGTATTAGCAACAAAGAGAATGGAAAGGAAAGACAACACTGGATGAAAGGTGTCAACATAATTTTTGAAGATAAAGTCAATAGAAAAGTGGTCACTGGCTGAAGGTTGAGAATGCTAAAGACTAAGTGTGGCAAAGAAAGCCAACAGGAAGAAAGATTCATTACTCCTCCCATCCACATTGATCAGGATTCTAGGGCCTGGATACTTCTAGGAAGTGGCCCTAATACAAGATAGCACTTAAAATATTGAAGGATTTGCTGAAAATTCTAGATTGCCTCCTCCATCACAAATAAGCAAGGAACTACTATTCTCCCACCATGAGAACACAAGGAAAGTTGATATCCTGGGGATGTCAAGGAGATTCTGTGCTCAAATGCTTCAGTCCTGACAAAGGGCAATTGGATGAAGCACCTTATTGAAGATAAAGGAATTCAATAAATATCTACATCCATAGTAATTAACAAAACTTTGGACCTCCTTCTCCTATTCATCATGCAGGATCTATCAACCAGACTTAAGACTGTAAGCAAGAAAGGGAAAAATTCCTCTGTGGAAAATTGAACAGTCCAAAAAATGCAGGTAATAGAATTAGTTGTTTCCCCCCAGCACTGGCAAGGCACATTGTTCTGCCATTCTTTGTTGAAACGCACCCACTACCACTCCAAATTAGAAAAACCATACCATTCACTCAACATTTTCACTTTTAAATATACACAAATAGCCATGGACCTGAAGATATTTCAGACAACTTTTTATATCAAAGGAAAAGAACAAAGCTAGCTAGAAAAATTAAGAAAGATCTTAAAGCTTCCAAAAATGATAACATCTTCAGAGATACAAGAGGAGATACTGTAATATATATATATTTTATGAGTAAAAATATAATGTAGAAGGGAACACTCAAAAAAACCCCCAAAGTTTTTGGAATGAAAAATATGAGAACAGAAGAAAAATGTAGAAGGAGTATAGGAAAATGATGAAGAAATCCAAAAAGTAGTCTTAAAAAGACAAAAAGATGGAAAAAGACAAGAATTCTGAGGATCAATCTAGGTAGTTGTGCATCTAGCAAATTTTTGAGACCAAAATAAAATAAAATAAAATAATAAAATAAAATAAATAAGAGTAGAGAAGAGAGAAAATGGATAGAAGAAAATAATCAAACACATGCTAAAGTCTCCTGTTTCCAACAATATGTAGGATTGGATATCCTGTAAGTGTTCCTGTTACAAAACAAATTAAAATGTTAGATGATATGTAAATTATATCTCAATAAAGCTGTTATGCTTTTTTTAGTCCTAGATGAAATGTTTGAAAACATCTCTAAAATACAGAGCTGAATTGAAAAACTAAGCAAGCTCTCCAGAGGACAAGAATGAGCCAGAAGCATGAATCCAGTTTAGTAAAAGTATGTTGAATTCATGGCTGCCCTAAGGGCACCTGCCTCAAGAACTTTTAATGGTTGCGATGCAGATAAAACTAAGACCTAGTGCTGTGCAAGGCAGAGATCACAATAATAACCCATACAAAGATGTGTGAGGGTCTACAATCTCCGTGTCATAGAAACGAAAATAACCCATTCTATAAAGAGAGATGTTCAGCAAATTCGTCACAGCTTTAGCACTTGTTTTTAGGATGGAAGTCACTCTTGAGAATTCTTAACTATAAACTGCCCTTCCAAAAACTGGAGTTTAAGTTCCCAGTACACAGTGGTATCCAAAACATCCAACCTGGGGAATTAATTGGAAGAGACCCCAAGTTAGGAGCTCCTTGAATAATCACAAATCCTTTATAGTGTATTGTACCTTTATACCAGGGATCATAAAATTTTCTCAGATGTATTTCAAATGTACTTACAATTTTTTTTTAAATCACAAAATAGTAGAGTAAAACAGTGGTCTATAGTGGTCTATCTTTTCCTCAGAGATAATCAGTTTCAAGTCTTTAGTTGTTTCCTTTGTTATTTACTTTCATCTTTATAAAGAATGTAAGTAGTATATTTATTCTCCTCTTTATTTTTTGTAGATTAGACTTTTTTCCTGTTGCTCTATAAGAAAAATCTTTTAGTTTTTTGTCTATCTTTCTTCCCATGAGCATTTGTTCATGTTTAAGGAAGGAGAAATATATTGTTTCTAGCTTCAGCCTCATAATATAGTAAATGTTCTTAAATCAATTTTGGAGTTCTAGAGTTTTGATTGTTATGCCTCTGTCATATTTACATTTGAGTTGAATTGATTTTATTTGTAATCAGAGCATAGCTTTTTCCACTATAATACATTTATTTATTTATTTATTTATTTATTCATTTATTCATTGGTTCATTCATTTGAGGTATACTTGACATGAAATGTTATGTTCATTTCAGGTGTAAAACATAATGATTCAATATCGATTTATATATTGCAAAATGATCACTACAGTAACTCTTGTTAGCATGTCTCACCAACCATAGTTACAGAATGTTTTCTGTGTGTGGTAAGATCTTTTAAGTACTTTTAAGATCAATTCTCCCAGCAACTTTCAAATATGAGATACCGTATTATTAACTAAAGTTGCAATGCTGTACATTACATCCCTGTACTTATTTATTTTATAACCAGAAGTCTGTATCTGTTGACCCCCTTTTCCCATTTTGTCCACCTCTTATTCTCCACTTCTAGCAGCCACCAATATGTTCTCAGGATCTATGAGCTTGTTAGTTTTTTTGTTTGTTTTTAAAGATTCCACACTTAAGTGAGAATATGTCATGTTTGTCTTTCTCTGCTTATTTCACTTAGCATAATGTCCTCAAAGTCTACACATGTTGTCACAAATGACATTCCATTTTTTATGATTGAATATTATTCTATTGTGTATATATACTACAATTTCTATATTTTTTCATCTAGTGATGGACTTTTAGGTTGTTACCATATCTTGTCCATTGTAAATCATGCTAAAATTAACATGGGGGTACGTACATCTTTCTGGATTAGTGTTTTCATTTTATTTAGATAAATACCCAGAAGTGCAATTGCTAGATCATATGGTGGTATGTACTAATTTTAGGGTGTTTTTTTTTTTTGAGGAACCTCCATACTGTTTTCCATAGTAGTTGCACCAACTTATATTCCCACCAACAGTGCACAAGTGTTTCCTTTTCTCCACATCCTTGTCAACACTTGTTATATCTTACACTTTTGATGACTGCCATTCTAATAGGTCTGAGGTGATATCTCAATGTGGTGATATCTAATGATTAGTAATGAGCATCTTATCATGTACCTGTTGGTCATTTTGGTGTCTATTTTGCAAAAATGTCTATTCCGATCTTCAATAAGACTACTTGGGTTTCTTTGTTACTTATATCAGCTATATGATTTGCAAATATATTCTCCTATTCAATAGGTTGCCTTTTTATTGATAGTTTTCTTTGCTGTGCCTTTTAGTTTGATATAGTCCTACTTGTTTATTTTTGCTTTTGTTGTGTTTGCTTTTGGTGTCAAATCCAAAAACTCACTGCCAAGACTGATATTAGGGAACTTACTGCTAATGTTTTCTTCTAGAGTTTTATGGTTTCAGGTTTTACATTCAAGTCTTTAGCCCATTTGAGTTACTTTATGTTGTAAGACAGTGGTCCAATTTTATATTTTGTATGTGACTGTCCAGTTTTCACAGTACCATTATTAAAGAGACTGTTCTTTCCCCATTATATGCTTTTCCTATTATTGTGTTCTAGGCTCCTTTGTGGTAAATTGTGGTAAATTAATTGACCATGTATCTATGAGGTTATTTCTTGGCTCTCTGTTCTATTGATGTCTGTGTCTGTTTTTATATCAATATCATACCATTTTGATTACTATGGACTTGAAATATAGTTTGAAATCAGGAAGTAAATGGCTCCAGCTTTGTTTATCTTTCTCGAGATTGCTTAGGCTATTTGGGGTCTTTTGTAGTTCCATACAAATTTAGGACTATTCAATTTTTGTGAAAAAATGCCATTGGAATTTTGATAGGAATTGCATTGAGATTGTAGATTGCTTTGGGTAATCTGGATATTTAAACAATATTGATTCTTCTAATCCACAAGCATGGAATATCTTGCCATTTATTGGTATCTTCTTCACGTTTGAAATAATTATCTCATTTTTTTCATTAGCTCTTTTCCCCTCTATGAACCTATTATTAATGTACTCCCAGAGATACAAAACTCTCGTTAGTACTGAAGTACGTCAGGTCATATAACCACCTGTGTTTCTTTCTTTGCTTGCTTTGTTTACTATTTTTTAATTTGAGCTAGCTAACAGTGCAATCTTGGCTTCTGCAGTAGAATTCAGTGATTCATCATTTACATACAACACCCAGACCTCATCACAAGTGCCCTCTTTAGTGCCCATCCGCCATTCAGCTCCACCTGTGTTTCTATGGAGACTATACTCTGAGCATTTTCAGTCTCCCTCTCTAGATTTGTTTCTAGTTCTGTTGCCCACTTGCTGGCTTCTTACCTTAGCAACATGCTGAGCACCTTCTTTGCCACTCTCTTAAGATCCCATGATCCTTAGGTTACTGTATTTCTGTTATTATTTTACTTATTTATTTATTTATTCATTTTGTGCATTAGTCAATCCTCAAGCAGCCTACTAATGTGGTGTGCATTGGATTTAATTTTTATAATGCTTGCATGTCTGAAAATGTCTTTATTCTAAGCAATTAATCAAAGGGACAACTGAAATGAATAATATGAATAAGAAGATGTTTTCAGCCTCATCAACAATTCAGACTCATGTTGCAGTAACAAATGTGAGAAATACTGTGGGCCTGGAACAAGGATATTTCAGGATAGTGGGTGGTTTAGGGGGGTGTCAGGAATGTTTATCAGTAATTTATCTAGCTTCATTGATACTCTGTTCTAATGTGTGTTAGTGCTATGTACAATTGATTAAACATGTAAAACAGTTTCTTTGAAGCACGGTCAGGAACTGAGTGTTATGCTACCCATTAAGATATGATTTCCCATGTGTTAAGTAAGAGTGATACTCTCCTCTTCCTTCCACCCCAGGAGAAGTGTAGACTCTCCAGATTAGTGAAAAGCAATTCAACTGGCTTTATTAAAAAAGAATTTCAATTAGGGAAAAATACAAATAAATAACTGAACTTGTATTGGACCCACATTTATAAATAAGGGTAAAGATGGTATGACAATTAAAAAATCATATTTGAAGTGTTTAATGTATTAAAAAATTAACTCTGGAAGCCTCATATATTTTATATGTGTAGGTATAAAAATGCAACAGGAAATATCCCCAGCTTCAAGGATTTTAAAAATCATAATGAATAAAAGATTTATTCACAATAGTTCATATAGAAGATAAAAGATGATGAGTACCATAAGAAGCACTTTGGTATTTGATATTTGGGGTATAATTTTTAGCGGAAAGGTTTCATGGTTAGGACCTTGATGAATGAGTAATACTAACATGCCCAGATTATGGTGTGAATATCTGAAGAGTAGTTAAGTGTTTACAAAGATTCACAGTGTTTTGAAACCGTAGAGAACATTTGACAGCTGGAAATAGCTGAAATATAGCAAGCAGGGTCAAACTTTATCACATATTGGTTATTCTTATGGTTTCTGATACTGACTGGCTTTGCTGATCATCTTGTGAATAAATAACAACTTATAAGATTCAACTCTATATATTTTTCATGTTCACAGTAGGTGAATTGACAGTACAATATAAATCATAAACAAATTATATATTAATTATACTGTATGGAATTATAGAGTAATAAGCTGTAAACTTTAACCATACATTTTTATTTTATTTAGGAAATAAAATTGTTTTCTTATTTTATTAGAAAATATAAATGTTATATATAAATATATTTGATATATTGAATATTTACAAAAGTGAATAGCTTAATTTTAACCACCTACTAGTGTTTTATTTTTATTAAATCATTTTGTTTAATACACAATACAAATGAGCACACCAGTGAATTACAGGTGACTTCAGAACTATTTTATAAGGTTACAATGTATTACTCTTTACAATCTTCTCTTTTTTGTCATCTTGAAAATTTTGTAAATCAAAAACTAATAGTAATTTTCTAGATAAAACATGCTTTTCAAAGACCACAGTCATATGTGTGAGAATTCTGTGAAAAAAAACCACTTGAGTATTTGAGCTGATTGCAATTTAAATGAGAAACAGAGGAGGATTATGAGAGTACTTCTTGGTGATTGGGCTTTCTAACTCACAACTTTCATTTTCAAATGATATTTTACAGGTCATTGGGCTCTATTTAGAATAATTTTATAGCTGTGGGAATTTTAAAGTTCTGATTATGGAGAAAAAACATACTTATGTCATCCATACAAATATTCTCTTTGGTCCCATGACAAACTTGTAGCAATGTAATCCATATTCTATTTTTTAAGATTTCATTTTTTAAAATCATTTCTTCTCTTTCTCTCAATATTTTCTGTATCACTGGTCACTGGATTTCTCTATATGATTATATTTTATTGTTATTAAGTTGATTTCGATTTAATCTAGGAATGAAAACAATAGCAGGGGCTCTGAATTCAGTGGGATGTGGGTTTAAATCCCAGAATTGCTATTTTTCACCTGTTTCTTTTTTTTTTTAATTTTTTAAATGTTTTATTTATTTCTAAGAGAGAGAGCATGAGCAGGGGAGGGTCAGAGAGAGAGGGAGTCACAGACTGAAACAGGCTCCAGGCTCTGAGCTGGCAGTCAGCACAAAGCCCGATGCGGCGCTCGAACTCACGAACCGCGAGATCATGACCTAATCGAAAGTCGGACACTTAACCGACTAAGCCACCCAGGCGCCCCTATCACCTGTGTTTCTAAGCAATTTATCATGTGAGCTTCACTTTTCTTTTCTGAAAAATTGGGACAAGATATCACAGCTTTTATTAACAATCAGATGCCTCAAAGTGTTCAACACAGTCAGGCTCTCTAAGGGGTGTGTAATAACCTCTTCCTCTTCCTTGAGGAAAGATAACATTTCAACATTTCAGCATATATGCTAAGTACTTTGTAACAAACTCCATCACTTTTGGTGACATACTAAATCCTTTTAAACTAGTCAAGTCCATTTTAAAAATGTGTGTAAGGTTACATTTGATTGAATGTGAGTAATAGTAAAATTTATCTAATATTTGGAGTTACTGTAAACATTCAACTTCTTTCATTGTCATTTTCTACCTTTGCTTGGCACTTAAATTACTGAAAGCATTAATTTAGCTCACCACTGCATTTTCCATAGATTAAACCGCATTAGTTCTTAATTACATAACATAATTCTTATGCTAAAATGAGCATGAACTATTAGGTTGAACCATAAGAAATTTCCACAAGGAATTAACATCATTACCCTGTATTTGATCTACAAAAATGATGACTTAATACAGTCCACACTAAAAAAAATTAATAATACCATTTGCAAAATACTAATAAGTACAAATTTTCTATTGTAAGGAGGTTTACAGTAGTTGTTTGTTACCACGCACAACATTCAGACATATAGAAGAGAAGCTGAGAGGTGATTGATGATCGAGGATGCCATAAAAGAAAAGGAATAGTGCAGAAAGGGTCTATACAAGTAAAACTGGGAGGGGAGAGTGAAGTCTAGTGTTAAAGTAAGAGGTAAATTTTTATTTGTAACTAGTTTCTCTAATTTAAGTAATTAACTTGAGATGCCTCTCCTTGAATAAATGTCATAGAGTAATAGATTTTTAAGGCAGCATTTATGAAATAAAGATAAGCTTTAATAATACGCTTGCTTCCTTAACAGCCATGGCATTCAAAGAGAACTTGAAATTCTAATATAATTCTGACAAACCTGGACAATTTTCAGGTCCATAAATAGAGGCATGGAAGGAGTTCATCAGTGCGTTGTGCATCTTCACTTCAGCTAAGAAAATCATCATTCCAGATAAAAGTAATTCTCTTCTTAAAACATCTCCACACATTTTAAACAGTCACTCAGCAAATTATGATTTCAATTCTTTACATAAAATGATAATGGTGCTGGCTAAGATAATGACAATCAGTTTCCCATTTAAAAATTTTTTAATTGTATTCATTTTTCTTATAATGTCTATTCCTACTCAGTGTGAAATATTCAAGAAAATCCCTGTATTAATGTCTTAATTACAGTATTGGTTAATGTTGCTAAGTAGATGATTATTCAATTTTGAATATTTTTAAAAGTAGGCACTTTTTTTCAACTCTCTGAAAAGATAGGCAATCTTTAAATGGATGATGTAATTTTTGTGCCCCTAATTCTGCCAGATGAGCTGTTTCAGTGGCAGAAATGGACAGATGTTTCACATGAACTCAACAATATGAAATTCTCACCAAAGTCACCACAATGCTAGGCTGTGTTGTTTTTCCTCCTGCCAACAATACAGGCCAGTGCTGAGAGCCTCATGTCACATCATTTCCTTGGGGGACTCACACTAATTTCATATGACCTCTTCCATCAAAAAGAGGACACTGGATTACATCTGTATTTTGCCTATGGGTTTGCCCTCCTGCGCACAAGCTTTCTTCTAGAATTTACTAGTGGACTTTTGGAATGCCTTTATTGGTGCTGTGCTGGTAAATATTTAACAACTAGTTTTCTGAAAAAAAACAAAAAACAGAAAAGTATACAGTAAAGCCTTGGTTTGTGAGCATAATTCATCCTGGAAACATTCTTGAAATCCAGATCATTTGTATATAAAAGCAAACTTCCCCATAAGAAATAATGGAAACTCATATGATGATTCATTCTGTAACCCAAAAATATTCATATAAAATAATTATAATACTATAATATAATACAAAATAACAAAGAAAATATAAGATATAAATAAAAATAAACAAATTAACCTGCACTTACCTTTGAAAATCTTCGTGATTAATGTGAGGAAGATGAGAGAGATGGATTATTGTGGGATGAATTTCACTATCACTGACAGAATCACTGCTACCTGTTGGCTCGATGGAATATTTTTCTGCGTGGAGGCCATTACATATACTCACATGGGTGTTGCAAGTATTAATAAATTCTTGTCATACTGTTTTTAATGAAACTTGCAATAAAGCAGCAGAGGAAAGGGTCTATGTCTGTAGGCACCCTGACCTAGAATGAAGCAAAGCATCCCTAAGCTTACTCCTGTATTGAAAAGAAAGGACTGTCCATAGGTGCTTTGAAGTGACAAAAATACACTAATGCCAGTTGTGGGCACCTTTCAACACTCTGAACGATCAGTGATTCCTGCCAAACACCGCAGCCTGAGACTGAGCATTCAATCATGGGAGACAATTACCCACAATCCTGAAGAGAATGAGAGAGAAGAACCATTGGCTCAGTTGTGATCATGTGATATTCAGCATCACATATTACTCGTATTGCAAGGCATCACTCGTTTATGAAGTTAAAATTTATTAAAAAGATTTGCTCATCTTGAGGAACACTCCTCACAGAACAGATGACTCACAATCCAAGGCTTTTCTGTACTTATTATAAATTATATTGATATAAAGGGTATAAAAGATACATTGTGCAAATAATGTAATATATAAAACTCCTTTTTGTAAATTGTAAAATGCAAATAATGTAACATATAAAACTCCTTTTTGTAAATTGTATGGAACTAATTGATTCTCACAGAATGAGTTTGATAATTTATGAACTCTTCTATTCATAGTCAATCGATACATATAGCTTATGGATGAATGATGTTCAAACATGAATGACGATTGTCATTTTTCTCACATTGATAAGACAAACATGAAATTACAAAGATATAAGTAAGAATTTCATGCATTGCTTCTGATCTAGCTGACACTGGTTCTGATAGTATTCATGGAATTTCCTCATATTTCCTCTTTGTTAAATTGCAAAACCATTTTTGAATACTAGAAGGATATTTTTTTCTCTCTTTTCACTATTTGCAATGTCGCAGATGCAGTCATAACACACTTTCAAGTTCAGTATCCATTATTACCACTTCCTCAAATGTAAACAATGAACAAGCAATAAACAAAGTTATGATTTGTAATGTTTGCCAATAAATATTACCACTATGGTCAGGGTGACATCTGCTAAACTTGAACTTGGAAAAAGATAGTCAGGACAGTTATATAGTATTTCTGTCATCTAAAGTAGATGGACATAATTCAAGTATATAGAAAATCGTAAAATGTAGAACAATAATTAGGAAGTGATGAGATTTGTATATGTACTGGCTTTTTTAGTACATTTTAATCAATTGTTAGTATTGGATTTTGATATTCATCTTTATTAATTTTACCTTGAATGCTCACACACAAAATCATCTAGATCAGGGACAGGTATCTTAATATGTTATAGTAAGTCAAAAAACTCAATGGATGTCTTCTCCTTTGCCCCAGGCTTTACCCCTGGGGGGACATAATGAAAGACAGGTCAGATATCCTACCCTAGTAGCTGGATACAACATAGACAAATAATGGCAAAGACTAAATTTTCTCCATTTTTCTATAGGAGAAAGATAGTCATGTCTCTTTTTCCCCAAAGAAGGGAGAGCAAATGGAAAACAATGCAAAACTATTTTTTTGTTGTTGTTCCTTTGAGATAGATGGAAAGGACTTTATATTCTCACATCCTGGGTTCTTACTCTAACCTTTTGGAATGTAAAATGCATCTCTCCAGGGGGTAGCTAAATCTCAGGTGACTGTCTTATCCTACAGATTTTTGCAAAGTATTGTCTTCAAACCTAGGAAGGAAGCACCCCAGTATTCCTGGGCATTTTGGGAGATTAACCTAAGGCCTTTGTCTGGCTTGTAACTATTTGACTCTCTTAGAAAACTTTTATAATCTTTCTGGATCAGAGAAATTAACTAAACAGATGGCAATAAGTACAATTCTCAAGGTATGAGAATGGTCTTAGGAAGCTAAGGAATTTTACAGTAACACTAAGAAATTCTGGAAACTTTTATTTTCCCACAGTAAGTTTAAATAATTTAATGGACTTAATTCACAAAATTCCTGAAAATTTAACAATTGATTTCATGAGCAAGTATGATCAGTCTAGGACACCACTGTACTACTCATCAACATGTTTCACATATTATATATATATTTCTACTAGGCAAAAAACTCATTTTAAGGCAAAAGATGTATAACAATGGGTTCTCACCCATGGCATTTCTTCACATTATCATAGACCTATTCATGCTAATATTTTCAGTCAGAGTTTCATCTGATGGTCACACCTTGTCATGTTGTATTATTATTTACTCCTTAAAACAGAGGTTGATATATGTCTTGCTTACTCCACTGACAAAATATGAGCTCAGAATCAAAGGGGTATATGTTGAGATTTATTTCATATCAAATTTAATAATATCCACTTGTGAAATATTTTCTTTCTTTGCCCATGGCTCTGGATTCAAAAGATTTAGAGGTCCTAGTGTCCAAGACTATGCTAAAGTAGAAAGAAAGACTGTACTTTGCCCAATAATTTTTGTCTCCTCATATTAATGGGTCAACAGCAGAGAAGAGGTTTGCTCTCCTGTCTGGGATGTTTAATTCAAATGCCAAAAAGAAACAATGGAATTGCTGCTACACAATGAAGAAAAGGAGGACTGTGGTAGGAATGGTGTCCCAATGGTCTCCCTATTTCCTGGAATGTGTGAGCTGTTATGATACAACACAGTAGGATCTTTGTAGATGTGATTAAATTAAGGATATTGAGATGGGAAGACTATCTTGAATTATCTAGTTGGGCCCAATGATGCAATCACAAGAATCCTTACAAAGACAGAAGATAGTAACAGAGGATCAAAAGGGAGAAATTTGAGGGTGCCACACTACTGATTTTGAAAGTAGGGACAAGGTGAGCCAAATAATGTAATAGCTTCTAGAAGCTGGAAAGTCTAAGAAAACAGGTTCCCCCATGGAGCTTACAAAAGGAATGCACTCCTGTGAATCCATTTTAGACTTCTAACTTCCAGAACTATGCTAACTTTGTGTTGTTTTAAGTCATTATGTCTGTGATAATTGGTTACACTTTCCCCAGTAGGAAACTACTATAAAGGCTATGTCTAGGTATCTAAAGATTCACTAGGGAGGCTCCTAGTGTCCCATGACCAATAACAGAAGTCAATGGAAAACTATGAGAACCTGATAAATACAGAATAATGTAGAACCTGTGACTATTACATTGAAGATTTCCTCCATGACTTAAAAACTCCTAGCTGCCTGAGGCCAGCAGTGGGTAATGGAAAGAGACCAATAGAATTAGAGGTAGAAGCAAGAAACTAACATTCAACAAAAATGGAGATTAAAGTGACTATAGTATATAGGGTACATACAGTTTTATGAGAACAATTAAGATACAGGCATGTTCTCATCTTTTTGATCAATGAATGATATCCAGGAGGAATGTTAGAGGGAATGCAATATCTTGATGTACAGGATAAATAGAATTCACTCGTTGATTGACTGATTCACTCATTTAAGGATTATCAGACTAATATTTATTGTATCTGCAGATATCCATTTCTATTTCTTAGTTTTTAATTTGTTTTGGTTCCATATCTTTTAGATGCCAGGAAAAAAATACTCATTTCCTCTGCCAAACTATGACCTTTTAAAGTAGAATATCCCATGAGAATGCCTATTTTCATAATGTTCACTTTGGCTTCTTTACAATGGAGCTATAAAAGAAAAACACTGAAATCTGCCCTGAATCTGTGCATTCCTACATACGCCAAGTTAGTAAATTGGATATTTAAAGCTCCTTCTAGTAGGACAAGTAAATAGATTTCTCTCATTTATCAAGTGTATGACATATTTTATTACTACCTAACTGGTTAGAGGAATAGGAGTTTCCACCTTAGAAGGCATAAGGTATAATTATGGGTTATCATAAAATAACTCATCTTCTGAGTGACTGTGATCAAACAAATAATACACTCAGATTTTCTTGGGGCTGTTCAGCCAAAAATAGTCCTTGTGATAAGCTCTTGTGCTAATAATAAAACACTGATTCTACCACTTTACTTACCTGATCTAGGACATATCATCCACATACTAGTTCATACAAATGGTACTCCTGGAAATTACACTGCAATCAAACCCCTGGGTTACTGGCTTTTTTCTGTTGGATTTAAGTTCCCACAACTTTAGCCCTTTCATGGAATTAACCATGACTCTCATGGACTTAGTTCTTCATGAATTGGGAAAGCTCATTTTAATCCATTGCAAAAATGAGAAAAATTAAGAATTAGAAATATCTAAGGTTTTAAAACACAAACTTGTTTGGGGAAGTTATAAACAGGATAACATGGTATGAATTCCCACTATCTTTCTTACTCCCTACTTCAAGGGTAGAAGATATCTTTTATAGAAAGCTAATGTTCTGTGGATGGAAAACAGAAATATCATATGTGATTGTAGGTATGATTTTCCAAATTAATCCTGTAGAGTTTTTTATTAGCAGTTTCCTGGTCACTCAAAAAAAGTGAACATTGTCAGATTAGATTTGCTATTGTTGCTCAGAAAAGGGAGTAATGTCTATTACAACTTTGCCAGATGAATTGGCAGAGAAAGTTTATAAGTTTGAGAGTCAGTTTCTCAAAATCAGAGATGAAAGAAATTCATTGAGATTTTCCTTTCCATTTCTGGATGTTTTCTTAAGCTAATTCCATAGATTTTTCTTATTACATTCATGTATTGATTAGCAATCATATTTTCTGGTTTTAGAGATACCAGGTGAGTGAAATATCAAAATACTTTAATATCATACAATTTAAAGCATTTCCATCCACAGCTCAGGCCTGATCCAGACTTTTAAGATTATAGCAGAAAAGAGAAACATGAGTTATTTCTTTTTTTTCTCTGTCAGTTTTCTGATTCAATAGTTTCTATTCTTGGCCCTTCTAGAGTCTTCTATAGAAGAAAGGAGGATTTAGAAGAAATGGCAGTCTTATGTGACTCATGTCATTATATCTGTTCTTATAACTTCTGTGGAACAGAGGCCCCAAATCATATTTGTGTGTTTGTTTTTGTTTTTTGTTTTGATTTGTTTTATTTTGGAATCCATCACTCTATTGAGATCACCACCTATGTTTTTTTCTGAAATAGATCATATTCCAAGCTTTAGCTTTAAATAACTTATCTCTCAGCTCTTCTTTCTTGACACTATATCCCATGTGAATTCTTTCTGATTGTATCACATCACCCAGATAGGTATAACTCTTTGGTGAGGTACTATTACCCACCTCTTCTACCATGTTGAAGCCAAAAGACATGGTAGGGGAGGTAGGTGAATGAATGCAGGGAAATAGACCTTTTGACAAGTGTCAATGACAGTCATTGGTCAGTCTCTCAATGAATTCTTCCACAGCTTTGAAAATAGGTTTTGATGCACTCTCTTAGCAACATTCTTGTTGGTTAACCACATCATTTGGGATCTCATGGCCCCTGCCCCTCTTGTTTTCATTAGGTAACAGATAAAACAAAGACACAAAAAAATCATCTCTTTAATGGGTAACTCTGTACCCCTTTTTGTTTAGTACTTTTGGTTAAATGCTTCCTTCTCAAAGAAGCCTACACTGACCTTCCTATCTGTAGTAGCAATGAAGTCATTCTTACCACAAACTTACAACACATTTCTGTAGAAGATTCGCTCCCTACTCTTTCAACTCTTTCTTTCTTTATCTTATTTCCACAAACAGCTAATATTTCTCCTTTTTTTCCCTTATTTTATGGCTTCATTTATTTTTCTGAAAAACTGGAAACAATGGTAGAGAAACTACATTATCTTCCTCTCAAAATCTTTCTCTTATTTGTTTCTGCAGTCACACTCTCCATTTTTCTTACTATAGGTGGACTCTCTTTACTCATATCCAAGCCCAACCCTGTCAGTGTGAGATGGGGCTCATCCTTTCTTACCAACTCAAAGACATTGTTTAATCACCTCTCATGCCTTATCTTCACTCAGTTGCATCACCCCAATCAGCAAACAAACATGTTGTCATATTCCCTATCATAAACAAAACTTCCTTGTAGTTCCTCATTTCTCTTTAGATACCGTTCCACTTCATCTTCATTTGTAGCCAGAATCCTTGAAAAACTTATTTAATCTGGCTGTCTCCATTTTTCTTTATCATGCAGTATTTTTTTTCAACTCCATCAAGTTTCATTTCTATATTCCAACTGAAGCCATTCTTGTAAATGTTACCAATGATTTTAACTATGGTATTGATCAATTCTCATTCTACCTTATTATGCTTAGTGTTTTTCAGTACTATTTACAAGATTAAGACAGAAAAATCTAGATATCAGTTAATGACTTTATCTCTAAAGGTCCTCAATCCACTCTTTACCAATCTTTTACATTTTGTTTTTCACCTATGAGTACATATCAATCTTCAGCTTTCCCAGGGCTTCTGCAACTCATCAATGAGAAGTTTCATGCACATGCAGTCTTCATATGGTTTTCTCCATATATTCACTGATTATATTAGTCAGTCCTATTGGCTTTTATCTGAAATAGATCTTAAATCTCCCATTTTCCACTTGCAATACCACCGCTGAAATCTATAGCACTTACTACTAGTTCCATGATAATCTTCCTTTCATTCCTTCATTCTTTCCTTTCCTCTTTCCCTACCTGCCTCTTAACAATAACTTATAAGCCCCATGGAGCACAGACCTAGCCTAACTTATTCACTATTAAATTCCCAATTCATATAATACTGTCTTTCATGCAGTAGGTGCTTAATAACTATAAATTAAATAATTGATCATCTCCTTGCTCAGAATGACTGTAGAAAATACAGTAATTATTGATGAGTTCCATTTTCAAATCTTATCAAAACTCATTGACTTTTTTGGGAAATACTTTGTTCTTGATATAGGTTTTATAAATCCCCTTATTATTCCTCATGCTTATCCTCAAGACAGCTATTTTACACAAGACACTGTCAACCTATAATTTTGTTGAGCACACAATCTTTATAATGTCTTTTTTCTCTGTATACCATTCACCTGATAAAGATCCCTGAGCTTTTATTATATTTGTCTAGCATAAGACCTTTAAGCATATTACACTGACAAAAGTTATTCCATGAAGTGAAAATACATTAAATAATATTTTATAATACTATTCAGTTAACTCTTATTTTTGAGACAAAGTAATAATTATGGTTGATGAAAAGACATCAAAAAAGAACAAAAATAATATGTCTGGAAAAAGAATTTTATGACTAATTTATATCATGAGTCATCTTGCCTATTTAAACTAATGATTTATATTTCATATGTTCCCAGCCACTTGAATTCTCATATCCCAGGCTTTATGATGAACTCTAAGTGCTCCAAAAACAATTATAAAAATGAGTATAATAAGTTTAGTTATTTTTTGAAAACCTCAATTCTTTTACAAGTGATCATGAATGTGCCTACTCATTTTAAAGTCCCCTTTGATGAAAGATGTTTGAATATAAGTATTCCCTATTAAGTGTGTATCTAACCACATTACCCAGGAATAAGAAATTTAAAACTCCTAATACCACAATTAGGACAGAAAATATAAGCAATATGCCATGAGATTGATATGTGTGCAAAAGCCTTTTCTTTTTATTTTTTAAAGCTTATTTCTTTCGAGAGAGGGAAGAGAACAAGAGAGAGCATGAACAAGTGACAGCAGGGAGAGAGAGAGAGAGCGCATCCCAAGAAGGCTCCATGCAGTCAGTGCAAAGCCTGATGTGGGGCTCAATTTCACAAATGGTGAGATCATGACCTGAGCTGAAATCAAGAATTGGATCTTTACTGGCTGAACCACCCAGCAATCCCACATGTGCAGAAATCTTAATGAGACTATTGCAAACTGCAAATATGAAGGAATAGAGACAATGAATAAATTCTTCCTTTATATCTGCCCCAAACTGGAGTCTACTATCTGAAAAGATACATCCCTCTTGTTGACTCTAATTTTTTGTAATCAATATAAAATTGTGTCTGTATTTTCTCCGATTTTGCTCCCATGTGAAAGGGCATCCTCCTTTGATGGTCTTATGTAATGCTGATTTTTATTTAATCTGATCACAGATACTACATATTTTAAATTGTGCTCTCTTAAGGCAAAGGCTATATGTTATTGTGCCAATTATCAACTTCTTCTTAGCTCCAAATTTGCCCTTGACTATATAGTCTCCAGTAATAAGTGGAATCCCTTTAAGCATTTTTACTTTTTTTAAAAAAATTTTAACGCTTATTCATTTTTGAGAGACGGAGAGACAGAACATGAGCAAGGAAGTCGCAGAGAGAGAAGGAGACACAGCATCTGAAGCAGGCTCCAGGCTCTGAGCTCTCAGTACGAGCTGGATGCGGGGCTCTAATCCACGAACCGTGAGATCATTACCTGAACCAAAGTCTGGTGCTTAACCGAGGCGCCCAGGTGCCCCTAAGCATTTCTACTTTAACATGAGTATATTATATTTTCTCAGAAAGGAGCACTAGAGGGACATAAAAGTTTTCTTCTGAAGTTTTCGGCTGTTTGACTGGGTGAGCACACTGGGAATAAAGAAATCTTGTGAAACTCTCCCTGAATTATGCTCACAGAATGGGTGGCCCGTCTATGACATTGTACTCTCAGCTCTGGTACCACCCACCTGCAGGAAAGCTCCAAGTGAATGCAACCTGCTACATGTTACATGCTGTTGCTGATCTCCTATTATCCATCTGAACTCTAGAGAGTTGCTTCCTGCTGATCCAATACCAATGGCACATGGCCTGGGGATACTGGTGTTGGCCTGGGAAACTCGTCAAATTTGCTGCTATTCTGTGGGCTAAAATATACCTTCTTGAAGGAGGTCTGAACTGCAGCCTTTGGGAGGGGCCTCTTTTAACAATTTCTTTTTCCTTAGATAGTCTACATTAAATCTAAGACACCATACAGAGTTTCCCTCTACCTTCTAGCTATACTCTTATCATAGTTGAATAATTCTTTAAAAGAAGCTATGTAGTTTCTGACTTCTGACTGGAACTTAGCATCTACTACACTTAATAGTACTTAATGTGCCAAGTTTATTTATTAAATGAATAACCAATAACATTCCATATTCCAACTCAGTTTTCTTCTTATCATTCACTAGTAGGTTACTCTCATGAACACCTTTTGGATTAGTAAAAATATTTTCTTTCTGTGTTTCACTAGCATTTATTACTAGTTTCCCAATTAATTAGATTTATGTTTCAACTAAGTCTCTTTAGTTGAACCCATTTCTCTCATATTTAAATTAATGAACTTGGGGAAAATACTGGTTTTTGTTCAATTTTTGATGCTTAACAGCTATTTGATCTCAGTATTTCTCAACTAGAAATGAATATTGTAACATAAATGCCTTCACTGATTTTTACCAAACCTAACAGACATTTAAACTATTCAGTAAATGGATTTTAATCCATGGCATTAAGGTTATTTAAAAAGGAAATTTAAGAGAGCAGGTAGATGGTGGAGAAGTAGGGAGCTCCATACATCTCACTCGAACCCATCACTCAAATGGAGAAGGTCTGAAGCCATAGGAACCCTTATAGAATAGCAGGAGTTTAGTAGGAAAAGGAGGCAGAGTCAGATGAGAAAGGAAAAAAAAAAGAACCAATAGGGCCACCTCAAGAAACAAGCCAAAGTACACACGGTGGAGAGTCCCAAATACCACTATGAGTAGTGAAATAACCAAAGTCTCAACTACAGAGACCAAGAGACACCATTCAAAGAATACTTCCTGAAAGCATAGACCCTGGACAGTCAAACAGCCTTCTTTAATACAGCAGTATTCGCAGGTGCAGAGTGCATAACAAGCTTTTAAAACTAACAAGAGACAAGTTAGTCAAAATGACAAAACGGAAGAACAACCCTCTAAAGAAATTCCAGGAAGAAATGACAGCTAAAGAACTGCTTAAAACACATATAAGCAACATAACTGAACAAAAATTTAGAACAATAGCCATAAAATTAATCGCTGGGCTTGAAAAAGGCATGGAAGACATCAAAGAAGCTATTGCTACAAAGGCTATTGAGCTTAAAAATTGAGTCATGAATTAAAAATTTCTATAAATGAGATGCACAATAAAATGGAGGCGACCAATGCACAGATTCAAGAGGCAGAGAGGAGAAGAGGTGAATTAGAAGACACAATTATAGAAAAAGAGGAAGCTGAGAAAAAGAGAGATAAAGTGATTCAGGAACATGAAAAGAGAGTTCAAGAGCTGAGTGATACAATCAAATGGAACAATATCCATATCATAGGAATTCCAGAATAGGAAGAAAGAGGGAAAGGTACTGAAGGAGTCCTTGAACAAATTATAGCTGAGAAATTCCCCAATCTGGGGAAGGAAACAGACATTGAAATCCAAGAAGCACAGAGAACTCCCCTCAGATGTAACTTGAATTGATCTTCTGCATGACATATTACAGTGAAAGTGGTAAAATATATGGAAGAGGAGAGAATTCTGAAAGCAGCTAGGGATAAAAGGGCCCAAACATACAAAGGGAAACCTATCAGAGTGGTGGCAGACCTATCTACTGAACCTTGGCAGGCCAGAAAGGAATGGCACGAGATCTTCAATGTGATGAACAGAAAAAATATGCAGCCAAGGATCCTCTATCCAGCAAGCCTGTCATTCAGAAGAGAAGGAATGTTCAAAGTCTTCCCAAATAAACAAAAATTGAAAGAATTCGTCACCACTAAAACAGCCCTAGAAGTAATCCTGAGGGGGACTCTAAGAGGGGAATGTTGCAAGGAACACAAGGTACCAGAGACACCACCACAGGCATGAATCCTACAGAGAAACGATGATTCTAAACCATTATTTTTCAATAATAACACTGAATGTAAATGGACTATGCTACAATCAAAAGACATAGGGCAGCAGAATAGATTAAAAAAACAAAATCCATCTCTTTGCTGTCTACAAGAAACTCGTTTTAGACTGAGAACACCTTCAGATTGAAAGTAAGGCAACTGAGAAATATACATCATGCTACTGGAAGCCAAAAGAAAGCTGGACTAGCTATACTTATGTCAGACAAACTAGACTCTACAGTAAAAGCAGTGACAAGGGATGAAGAAGGGCATTATATAATAATTACAGGGTCTATCCATCAGGAAGAGTTAACAATTATAAATATCTACGCACCAAATATGGAGGCACCCAAGTACATAAAGCAATTAATCATAAACAGAAACAATCTTATGGACAAGAATGTACTAATAGCAGGGGACTTTAATATTCCACTTACAGCAAGGGAAAGATCAGCTAGACAGAAAATCGATAAAGAAACGATGGACTTGAATGACACATTAGACCAGATGGATTTGACAGCTATATTTAGAACTCTACATCCTGAGGCCATATGATTCACTTTCTACTCAAGTGCGCATGACACATTCTCCAAGATAGATCACATACTGGGACATAAAGCAGCCCTCAATAAATATAAAATAATTGAGATCATACCATGCACACTTTCAGATCACAATGCTATGAAACTTGAAATCAACCACAGGAAAAATCTGGAAAACCTCCAAAAACATGGAGATCAAAGAACACCCTACTAAAGAATGAATGGGCCAATCAGGCAATTACAGAAGAAATTAAAAAATATATGGAAACAAATGAAAATGAAAATACAACAATCCAAACTCTATGGGATGCAATAAAGGCAGTCCTAAGAGGAAAGTACACTGTACTCCAGGCATATTTTAAGAAATTAGAGAAAGCACAAGTACAAAATCTAACAGTGCCCCTAAAGGAACTAGAAGAAGAACAACAAGAGCACCCCAAACCCAGTAGGAGAAGAGAAATAATAAAAATCTGCTCAGAAATAAACAATATAGAAACCAAACAAAACAGTTGAACAGATCAATGAAACCAAGATTTGGTTTTTTGAAAAATAAACAAAATTGACAAACCTCTAGCCAGATTCTCAAAAAGAAAAGAGAGAGCACCCAACTAGACAAAATCATGAATAAAAATGGACTTGTTACAACCAATCCCCCAGAAATACAAGCAATTATCAGTGAATACTATGAAAAATTATATGCCAACAAACTGGACAACTTAGAAGAAATGGACAAATTAATAAACACACACACACTACCAAAATTCACGTGGGAAGAGATAGAAAATCTGAACAGACACATAACTAGTGAAGAAATTGAATCAGTTATCAAAAATCTCCAAACAAATAAGAGCCCTGGGCCAGATGGCTTCCCTGGGGAATTCTACCAGACATTAAAACAGAGTTAGAACCCATTCTTCTCAATCTATTCCAAAAAATAGAAATGGAAGGAAAACTTCTGGACTCATTTTATGAAGCCAGCATCACTTTGATTCCCAAGGCAGACAGAGACCCAGCAAGAAAAGAGAACTATAGGCCAATATCCTTGATAAATATGGATGCAAAAAATCCTCAACGAGATACGAGAAAATTGAATTCAACAGAGTATAAAAAGATTATCCACCATGATCAAGTGGGATTCATTCCTGGGTTACAGGGCTGGTTCAATATTCACAAATCAATCAATCTGATACATCACATTAGCAAAAAAAAAGATAAAAACCATATGATCTGGTTGATGGATGCAGAAAAAGCATTTGACAAAATTCAGCATCCCTTCTTAATAAAGACCCTCGAGAAAGTTGGGATAGAAGGAACTTACTTAAACATCATAAAAGCCATTTATGAGAAGCCCTCAGCTAACATCATCCTCAATGGGGAAAAACTGAGTGCCTTCCCTCTGAAATCAGGAACACGACAGGAAGGTCCACTCTCACCACTGTTGATTAATATAGTGCTGGAAGTCCTAGAGTCAGCAATCAGACAACAAAAGGAAATAAAAGGCCTCAGAATTGGCAAAGAAGAAGTCAAACTTTCACTTTTCACAGAGACATGATACTCTACATAGAAAACCCAAAGACTCCAAAAGAAGCCTCCTAGAACTGATTCATGAGTTCAGCAAAGTTGCAGGGTACAAAAATCAACATAGAGAAATCGGTTGCATTTTTACAGCCCACTAATGAAGCAACAGAAAGAGAAGTCAAGGGGCGCATGGGTGGCTCAGTTGGTTAAGCATCCGACTTCAGTTCAGGTCATGATCTCATGGTTCATGGGTTCAAGCCCCATGTTGGGCTCTGTGCTGACAGTTAGCTCAGAGCCTGAAGCCTGTTTCAGAATCTGTATCTTTCTCTCTCTGAACCTTTCCTGCTAACCCTGTCTCTCTCTCTCTTTCTCAGAAATAAATTTTTAAAAACATTAAAATAAAATTTAAAAAGAGAAAGAGAAATCAAGATACTATTCCAATTCACAATTGCACAAAACCTATAAAATACCTAGGAATAAACCAAACCAAAGATATAGGAGATCTGTAAGATGAAAACTATAGAAAACTCATGAAGGAAAGGAAGAAGACACAAAGAAATGGAAAAACATTCCATACTCATGGATCAGAAGAATAAATATTGTTAAAATGTCATTACTACCCAAAACAATCTACACATTCAATACAACCCCAATCAAAATTGCACCAGCATTCTTCTCAAAACTAGAACAAACCATCCTAAAATTTATATGGAACCACAAACGACCCCAAATAGCCAAAGTAATATTGAAGAAGAAAATCAAAATGGGAGGCATCACCATCCCAGACTTTAGCCTCTACTACAAAGCTGTCATCGTCAAGACAGTATGGTATTGGCACAAAAACAGACACATAGACCAGTGGAATAGAATAGAGAACCCAGAATTGGACCCACAAATGTATGGCCAATTAATCTTTGACAAAGCAGGAAAGAGTACCCAATGGAAAAAAGACACCCTCTTTAACAGATGGTGCTGGGAGAACTGGACAGTAACATGCAGAAGAATGAAACGAGACCACTTTCTCACACCATGCACAAAAATAAACTCAAAATGGATGGAGGACCTGAATGTGAGAGACCAAACCATCAAAACCCTAGAGGAGAAAGCAGGAAACAACCTCCTTGACCTCAAATGCAGCAATTTCTTACTTGACACATCCCCAAAGGCGAGGGAATCAAGGGCAAAAATGAACTATTGGGATCTCATCAAGATAAAAAGCTTCTGCATGGCAAAGGAAACAATCAATAAAACTAATAGGCAACCGTTGGAATGGAAAAACTGATGGAATGGGATAGTTGCAAATGACGTATCAGATAAAGGGATAGTATCCAAAATCTATAAGGAACTCACCAAACTCCACACCCAAAAAACAAATAATCCAGTGAATAAATGGGCAGAAGACATGAACAGACACTTCTCCAAAGAGGACATCCAGATGGCCCACCGACACAGAAGATGATGCTCAGCATCTCTCATCACCAGGGAATAACAAATCAAATCCACACTGAGATACCACCTCATGTTGGTCAGAGTGGCTAAAATGAACAAATCAGGAGAGTATAGATGCTGGCGATGATGTGGAGAAACGGACACTCTCCTACACTGTTGGTGAGAATATGAACTGGTGCTGCCCTTCTGGAAAGCAGTATGGAGGTTCCTCAAAAAATTAACAGTAGTACTCCCCTAGGACCCAGCAATAGCACTGCTAGGAATTTACCCAAGGGCTACAGGAGTTCTGATGCACAAGGACACATGTACCCCAATGTTCTTAGCAGCACTTTCAACAATAGCCAAAACATGGAAAGAGCCTAAGTGTCCATCAACTGATGAATGGATCGAGAAGGTGTGGTTTATCTATGCAATGGAATACTACATAGCAATGAGAAAGAATGAATTCTGGCCATTTGTAGCAACATGGATGGAACTTGAGGGTGTTATGCTGAGTGAAATAAGTCAGGCAGAGAAGGGCAGATACCATATATTTGCACATATATGTGGACTAGCAGGAACTTAACAGAGGACCATGGCAGAAGAGAAGGAAAAATAGTTGGAGAGAGGGAGGCAGGCAAACCATGAGAGACTCTTGAATGCTGAAAACAAACTGAGGGCTGATGGAGGAGAGGGGAAGGTAGGTGGTGGGCATGGAGGAGGGCATTTGTTGGGTAGAGCACTGGGTGTTGCATGTAATATTACAAGAACATGTTACATGTTCTGTATGAAAGGTGAATAAGATATAATTCTGCCTTCAACAAGTTAGTGGAGGAGAGAAAATGATACAAAAACATTACAAATTAATAGGTCACAAGGGTAAGGAAATGATCAGTATAAGCTAAGTATAAAAACAAAACAAAACACTCCTGGCACTGATAGTGATTTTAGCAAGGTTGCAGGATACAAGGTTAATATACAAAAGTCATTTTTTTTATATACCAGCAATGAACAAGTGGAATTTGGAGTTAAAAACATAATACTTTATATTACTCCCCCCAATAAAATCTAACAGAATAGGTCAAGATATATCCCTGGAAACCTATAAAGTTCTGTTGAAAGTTATAAAAAAATCTAAATTGTCTGAACTAAATAGAAATAGTCTATGTTTATGAATAGACTCAGTATCTTCAACGTGCCATTTCTTTGCAATTTGATCTATAGATTCAATGCAATCCTAATCAAAATCCCAGCAAGTTATTTAGTGGGTGTCAACAATTAATTCTAAAGCTTATATAGAGTGACAAAAGACACAGAATAACCAACATAATATTGAAAGAGAAGAACAAAGTTGGGGGACTGATTCTACCTGACTTCAAGTCCTATTATGAAACTATCATAACAAAGAAAGTATGATATTGGGGAAAGAATAGATCAATAGATCAAGGGAACAGAGAGCCCCAAAAATATACTCACAGAAATGTGGTCAACTGATCTTTGACGAAGGAGCAAAGGCAATACAATGGAGCGAAAGTAGTCTTTTCAACAAATGATGCAGGAACAACTGAACATCCACGTGGGAAAAAGTGAAACAAGAGACAGACTTTATGGTTTCACAAAAATTAACTCAATAAATGGATCATAAACCTAGAGGTAAAATGGAAAATTTTAAAAATACTAGCAGGTAACATAGGAGAAAACCTATATGGCCTAGGGTTTGTTGATGATTTTTTAGATATATTACCAAAGGCGTCACCTATGAAAGAAGAAACCGACAAACCAGACTCCATTAAAATTAAAAATATGTGCTCTGCAAAAGACAGTCAATAGAACAAAATGAGAGGCCACAGACTCTCTCTCTCTCTCTCTCTCCCTCTCCCTCTCCCTCTCCCTCTCTCTTCTTCTGCCCCGTACTTGCTAGAGTGGACAGATGTGCGTACTCTCTCTCTCTCTCTCAAAACAAACAGAAACTATGTTTATTTTATATGTCACTTTATATCCCTGCACGGAGCACTTCTTAGCATATAAATGGTTCCTAAAGGAATTATAAATGAATATATTTTTAGACATATATGTGGTATGATATAAACAGAAAAATACAATCCCAGTCCTTATAATGTGCTTGCTATCATCAAACAATACATTTGAAATATTTTCTTCATATAAATACAATTAAACTATCTTTATTAATTTAAATAGCTTCATGGTATCTAATTATACCATAATGTATTATGCCAGTCTCCAAAAGATGGAGCTTGGGGCTGTCTATAAATTTTCACTAATATGCACAATTCAGTATTCTCCTACATATATTTTTGCATGGTTTTAGAATTGCTAGGTCAAAGTGTACATGGGTTTTACATTTGGTGAGTTATGGACTAGCTCCATGCCAAAAGTTTGAAGCAATTTATATTCCCGCAAATGCTGTGGAAGTATTAGTGGCTTAGATTAAAAAGTTGGGTCTTTGTCAGATAATTGAGGTAATCTCTAAAACTCAGCAGTTGAGTTCTTTTTTAGGCAGCATAAAGTTCATTCTCTTTACTGATGATTTAGTAAACAGGAAATTACTTTGGGAAGCCTAACTAAAATGAGTTACATGGCCTCCTCATCGGGGGCCGTAGTGTTTGCATTGTGTCTAAAAATTACAAAATATGATATTTCTTATCATAGAAGCTAAGAACACATGGATTCAATCTGTGTTTTTCCATTCACACACTTCTTTATTAATTTATCCACTTAGATAACAATAGCTTATTGAGCACTTCCTACTTTCTGGTCACTTATTTAGACATATGTGCTCAGGACAAACACAGTCTCTGAACTTAGAGAGTTAATGGTCTTGTGTGGAGACAATATAAATAGCATTTAAAATTGTGACAGTTGCTGCATTTTGATAAGAAGGGTACACAATGAGAACACATACTGACCACCTAGTTACATTTTGGGTGACAAGGTGGCAGTCAGACATGGCCTTGAAGAGAAAGTGACATGCAAGCTGACATCTGAAGGAAAAGTGGGACCTGGCCAGGTAGAGATTAGAGAGAATAGTGATCCAAGCAAAAGAAGAATAGTGTATAAAGTTCCTGAAGAATTTCTCTAAGACCCAAAACAAAAACAAAAACAAAAAAACCAACTTGGTTCATCTATAGCATTGAACAAAATGGTGTTATTTTTCCCATTCCTTTTTTCTAAAGCATGTTACAAGTTTAAGCTTATGTTTTTTTTTAAAGACATTCTCTTGCTGTTCTTAGTAATTCCAGATTTTACTCTAAAGTAAATTATTTATAGTTTTTTTCAGTATATGTTTTTATGGAAAATTTTCTCTGAGTAGGGTTTAAATTTCAAAGCTATAGATGCTTAAAACTTCTCTAGCAACTGTAGCTTAAAACATTTTGTCCAGCTACATTGCTAGATTTGAAGTCAATTAATACTTGTTTATAATTTGTAAGTTATGACTATAACCTTACCTTTTAGTGAGATCCACAAGAGTATAAAATAGCTAATAAAAATGTAAGAAATACATAATGGTTGTTATTTAAACTTTTAGACTGTCAAACTTATAAGGCTTTCAAAAATGGCATTAGTGCTCATAAATTATACTTGAAGTAAAATGTCATTGTGTATTTGAAAACTCTTCATTTAATAAATCATTATGTGCCAGAGATGAATTCATACTGTAAGAATATCAAGTATTAATGTGATAGAATTTAAATTTCTCTTATTCCAAGTAGAATCTTTTTGTGAGACATCTGAATTAGCCAATAAAGAATACATAAAGGAATTTACATTTCTTCCCTCAGTGTCAAACAGAATTAGATTCTCTGAAATTTGCAGCCAGACTCTTCAATCTTCTAATTCTGGCAGCTTTCTGTAACTCTCATTTTAGTTAGAATTCCAAAAGTGATTTCTATTTGGCTCACATACAAGATTTTCTGTTCCTAAGGTAGTGATCTTCCCATAGAACACATAGAATTTCTAGTTTGAAAATCTTTTATAATTCAACTTTCAGGCTTCAGTGAGTAAACTAGTACCTGACCATGCCAATTATATCAGCTGAAAATGTTATTTGATTTGATTTAAAATGATATATATTGGTGGACTCTCATTATACCTTAAAAGATGCATGCAGGCAAAAAAAAAAAAAATGAAATCATAAATAAGAGCAAAATCTATAGCAGTCTCATTGCTGTTCAAAAGTCTGAATATGATGGAATAACCAGGAAAAGACACTGTATACAGTAATTTGTACTCATGTGGAATTTTCAGGTATAGTTTTTACATGCTGTCTGGCTATATCCCATAATTTTTCTCCAGTTTTGCTTTTACATAATTTAGGTTGAAGCCTTGTAACATTTTCTGTTGTAGTTTCTATGCAGAATTGTAGGTGTACCATCTCATGTCTAAAAAATACTTCATTTCATCTTTTGTTTAGGGATTTTTTTCCCCCCAGTAATCATTCAATTAGTGTAAATCACAGTGCAATAACAGACTTGGTGTTCAAATCATTTAAAGGAGACTGTCCTTTGAGAGCCAAACTTTCTGAAGTCATTATTTTGTCAAAAACTATCCATGACCACAAAAAGAAAAAACATAAAATTCATGCAACACTTTATTTTTTTTTACAATTNGCCACCCAGGCACCCCAGTATATAAATTCTTGACCAAACTTCCACTCCTCCAAGACTCAGCAATGATTAACCGACTAAACCACCCAGGCGCCCCTGAAACACTTTAGTATAATATGAAAATAATCTGAATCCATCAAATGATTGAAAATCTTTTAAATAGCTCACAACTGGAACGAAGAAGGTCATATACAAGGCACAAATCTCAGCCTAAACCTTACTCTTTACAGAGATAAACCTTTCTTTTCACCATGAATAGGGTTTCTCTCTGCAAGGATTTATAGGGGCCTGGTCCCTAAATTGAAGTAATCCTTACCTCTCTTGTCAATCAGAATTGAACAAAGGTTGTAAACAGCTAGGTCATTGTCAGTATAAACCTATTTCCACACAGATGATATGTGCATGTTTACAATCTCCCTGATACAACATTTATGCTCTTTAAAGTTAAGAGAAGATGCACAGAAACAAAAATCACAATAGAAAAAGTAATCTTATAAATCCCAAATACACATATTTACCTAAATTGTCTGTGAAGGGTAAGATAATCATAATGAGGGAAATCTTGGAAATAAGATCAAATTTATAATTTAATTCACAAGTTACATGGGGTACTTGAATACAAGGAATAGGAATGAAGTATCCATCACCACTCTGTGGCCAACTCTGCTTTCCAAATTTAGAATACCTGAAGAATAATTGACACAGAGCTGCCTTTTAAAAATAATTCCAAACAGTGGAGTACAGTAGACCCCCTTATTTATGTATTTCGTTTCTGTGTTTCAGTTACCTATGTCCACCTGTAGTCTGGAAGCAAATGATTCTCCTTCTGATGAATCATCAGAAAGAATATAGCTCAATACTATGCCACAATGCTGGTTTCTTTCACTTCATTTCTTCTCATCACATAGACATTTTATCATCTTACATCATCACAAGGATAAGTACAGTACAAGATGTTTTGAAGGAAAGACCATATTCATATGACTTTTCTTGTGATAATTATTAAAATATTCTCTTATTATTATTGTTAATCTCTTAATATGTGTGATCTATAAGTTGAGCCTTACTATATATATTTGAAAAACATAGAATATAGAGTTTAATAATATCTGTAGTTTCAGGTATCCTCTGGGAGTCTTGGAATGTATCCTCCTTGGATAAGGGGGAGACTACTGTATATTAATTTGTAAGAAACCCAAAGTATATTTTTTAAACAGTTATTTTATTTCCTGTGGCTACCGTAACAAATCACTACAGATTTGGTGGCCTAAACCAACAAAAATTTGTTTCCTCACAGTTCTGGAAGGCAGAAGTCCAATATCAACATCACTTGGCCATAATCATAATATATCAGGTAGAGCTGTGCTCTCTCAGGAGGCTGTAGGGGAAAATCCTTTGTTTCCAGCTCTGGTGGCTGGTTGCAAACCTTGGTTTCTGGCCATGTCATTCCAATCTCTGCCTCTGATCATATTGCCTTCTGTCTTTGTCAAACCTTTTTCTACCTCCCTTTATAAAGATAGGCTTATTATCAGGGCCATCCAGCATACTCTCCCAGTTTCAAGATCCTTAACTAATAATATCTGCAAAGACCCCTTTTCCTTTTAAGGTAACATTTACAGGTGCTAATCATGAGGAGCAGATAGTTTTAGGTGGCTGCTATTCAACCAACTCCAGTCGTGGATAGTGAAAAGATCCTTCTGATGGTTTAGAAATGTTCAGTGAACTAGTTTTTAATAGATTTTAAAATGTGCTGTTTGTTTATCTTTCAATTTCATGAGGAGTCTTAACATCTTTGCCATCATCAAAGAGCAGGGAGATCTAGAAAGAGAAGGTGGCCCAAATATTTTGTTGATCCCCAGTTATGTTGCAGAGGCAACCAGAAAAATGAGCCCCAAACTCTTTCAGGAGAAAGTTACTTCCAATTAATGGCAGATACCAGAATACAAGAGATCAGGACCAAAGTCTATGAAACACAAAGATTATTGATATTAATCAGTGGGAGAAGGGCAGTTCTCAAAGATCCCACACTGCAGACTCAAAACCATTTTTCTTATTTACAAGCCAAATTCTTTAGTTTCCCTGCCAAAACTTTCCCCCCAAAATCTCCACTCTCTTTATTAAAGGAATATAATAAATATTTTATTTTGTACAACAAACTATTGATGGGAAACAAAAAAAATTATTAGCAAAGCAAAGGGAAAATTAGTAGATAGATCTAGTAAATAATTAAAAAGTAACTGAATCCTGATCTCAAAATTTGGTTAGTAACATTTAAATATACAATATTATTACAATGCACTGAAGGCAACTGTTTAAAATATAGCAGGAAAGAAATGATAAAACCAGTTTATTTGGTGAAAACATTGAGTTAAATAATTTTGTCACCATGTTTAACATATTACTTCCAACCGGTTTAAAAGAAACAAACAGGAAACCAAAACAATCCTTAGCATCATAGTGATATCTGCAAAAGCCTCTGACTCCAACTATACAAAAGCTTTATTTAAGAGTGATGAAGAATAATAGAAAGGATGCTATGACAAGATGATTGTTTTGCCTTGGAGCAGGCTTAAAAATTTATAACAGATGCCTCACTGAAACATTTGTAAGTTTCTAAAAGCAAACTGAATTTTGTATTTTAATTTTGTTTTACAAATAATGTCTACTTTCTAAGAAAAAAAACCTAAAATCAAAAAATTTGCTTTAATATTTAAAGTTAATGATAAAAGAATTATTTGGTATTTGAGACATTGTGTATCTTTGCAGCAAGCCACAAAGTTTACATAAGAAAATTTTTACTCTTTGCAGTAGTCAGAAATTCAATCCAGACTCAATGTGTTCTACTTTGTTTGCATTAAGAATTATTCCATACAAATTAAGATGTCAATTTTGTCACCTGCTTTTAAACAGTTGAACAAACACATTCTTTGATGCATGTCTGTTTTCTTGGAATTGAACTTTATAGGATGTTATGGGGGAGGGTTGTTGAATTTTCTGATACACCTAAATAGCCTCCAGTATGGACATAGGTTAGCTAATTCCCATTGTGAAATGAAATGAGGCTAGGCTTTAGATGTAGGCATATTTATGTGTATAACTTAAATATATCCTGAGTAACTGGGGACATCTTACTTAGTTCCTTATTCCTTATCGTTCATTGCTTCCTCATTTCTTCAGAAAGGGTAGTAATTTAGCATACATTTGCAGCTAGTGGAAAATAAACTCAAAGTGACTTAAACAATAACAAAATTTATCATATCACATTAAAAACTCCCAAGGTATGATGACTCCATGATAGGTAAATTCAGTGGCTCAAAGACAATTACGCACATTCTTTAAATTTTCCTGCTTTACTATATCTGAAGTTTTTATTTTATTTTTAGAACAATTCTTGGTTCAAGTTGGCTACAGATATTTCAAGATGTATTACCAGACAATATACAAAGGTAAAAGAGATTGTCACTTTTTTGTATTGTTTAGTGTGTGTGTGTGTGTTTTGTGTACGTGTGTGTGTGAAAGAGAGAGAGAGAGAATGAGAGTCTTAAGCAGGTTCTACTCTTTCAGCACAGAGCTCAAAGCAGGGCTCTATCATGAATGAGATCATGACCTGAACCGAAATCAAGAGTCAGACACTTAATCAAGAGCCACCCAGGCTCTCCAAGACTGTCACTTTCAATCTATCTTTCTCCATCTCTGTCTGTCTGTCTGTCTATCTATCTATCTATCTATCTATCTATCTATCATCTATCATCTATCTAACACCTATCTATCATCTCTTCCTCCTTCTTTTCCTATTTCAAAAATCATTCCAGCAGACAATAATTTGTCTAGCATTTTGCCCAGAATGTGGTAACATAATTATTTTTTTCTAAACTGATCTCTCATAAACTGAATAAAATTACCACAGTTGCTTTACATTAATCATCTGTGATGGTTTAACTATTAAAAATTCACAAAATTGTTTCAAATACTTAGTCATTGCATTGATTAATGAATGCTTCAAAATATTGAGGAAAACAAAGTACACAATAAATACAAGCTATTATTACATTTTCATTTGTATATAAGAATTGCAAAGAAATTTGAATGACTCACTGCCAATTTTCATAACAAATGTAAAATTAACCCACAGTTTATTGAAGAACTGGCTCCACACTTTTTTACTCCATGTTCTTCCACAATCTGGAACTCTAGTCAGCAACATTCTTTCAGAGTAAGGAAGGCAAAATGAAACCCATTTTATAGCTCTTGTTCATAGTGTTTTTCTGACCTATCAACTGGAAAACCAGTGTTAACTGTCTGTGTAATTTTATAGATTTTTTGGTTTGGAACAGTCTATCATAAACTTTACATAAAATTCTTTTGCATTATGCCAAGCCATGCCTGGTTTTTTTTTTCACCTGTTTACTAGCCTGAAATAATTGAGAAATATTTATCAGATTTTAGTATAAAGTATTTTTTAGTTAATGTTCTTGATAATACATGAATGCTGTGCATGTTTATAAATATTTATATTGTTTATTTTACATGAAAAATAATCTCATGCCTACAGTTCTAATTAGGTAGAGAATTCTAACATGGGTAAGAAAGTATCAATCCTACCTACTTGTAGAACTAAAGAATAAAAATGTTCATTACTAATTGCTTGGCAGATAATTTTTGGATTAATGTCCCTGGACATGCTAAAATTTGGCAACATATCCTCAAAGCCTATTTCAAAATTATTTTCTTTTAAAACTGTGTATCTTAAGATACGTATATTGGAGTAGCTTTTTTATGTTGTACTCTGCTGAAAACATCCTGATAAAAATGAAAATGAGCTGGTGATAAGAAACAAGTTTTTAAAAAATTATAGCTGGTATTATTTTGTATGCCTCACTTTCTTATGTGGGTAAAATGACTTCTTAAAATAGATATGAAAAGGATCTTTAATAGAAGTATAGGAAAATGAAAAGCTTACTCTACAGCATTGCTATTTTCTCAACACAGTAAAGCATTATTATGCTCATTCTGCATTTATATGAAGAAACTATTAAAACATATAAAAATACTCAAGAGAAGAAATAAATTAGTTTTAGTGGATAATAACAGCTTTCATATTGGCTCATATTCTACTTGACCAGTATAGCAGCTGAAAAGCCCAGTAAGGAGAAATATATGTATCAGTCCACCTTTCAAATAAAAGATGTGCAAATTATAAAACCTCTTGTTTTACAGAAATCTTCCCTTTCTATATAGTATGAAATAAAGTAACCTGTTAGCTTAATTTTCTCAGTCTGATCCCAGAGTATAACCAAAAAAATTATTTGTACTTTATGATTCATATTTACTGGCATATTTTCAATTTTATTTGCTTCAAAGGAACAAAAGGTGGACTGATAACACATCTTTCAATATTAACAATGGAAACCAGCAAATAGTGGAATGATATATTCAGTGTGCTGAAAGAAAATTACCAAAAGTAAAGAATCCTATTCTTTTTGAAAGTTTTCAAAAATTAGGGTTAAACAAAAATATATTCACAATAAAACTATTTGCCATAAGCAGACTCTCCCTAAATAAATTCTAAAGAACACACTTGTGACAGGAGGCATCCATTGAGTTTGTAAGATGCAAGAAGGAATGAAGAACAAAGAAAATTGTACATGTGTGATACATATAAATAAAAGCTGCATAAAAGATTAATTTTAATCATACAATGGCACATAGTTGAGTTAAAATAAATGTGTATGCAGAGTTAAAATGTTCTCCATCACTTGCATTATCTAGGGAAAAGAAAACTATTTGATAACTTTGAACTCATATAAATTAAGTATGCAAATTATAAATTCTTGGATAATTAAAACAATTTTAGGGAAAGTATGAAGAATGACTTCTCTTCTGGTCTTTTTTGACCTCAAATTTCTTTGTTGCCCATAGCTTATTCTGCTCAGTATTTCAGGGGAGTATTCCACTTATCAGGCTGCCTTATCCGACAACTTGTTGGATTCAGCCAAGGGAAGTTGATAACAGAAGCTTAAGAACAAGAGTAAGAGGGGAGGTTGGGTATTTCTTTTCCTTTCTCTCTGACCCAAGCAATATATTTGGAAGCAGCTGAGTGAGTGTCCTTTATGGTTCCAAACCTTGTCAGAGTGGCTGCTTTATAGTCCCTGCTTTTCCTGGATAACCCCAGACCTGGCTTCAGTAGCACTACATCCTATGTGCATCTCTAGCCTCGGCATGGTAAATTCTGGTTTACCACACTTTATGCTCTTTGGCCTCAGATATTCAACTGTTTGGATATCCTGAATTAATTTTATCTTTAAAAAAGTACAAGGATTCTCTCCTATATCCAAGCTGACTTCAAACTTATAGAGAAGACACATAAAATAATAAAAACATAATTAATTGGCATTTCAGTCCAATCTTTGAGAACAGTACCACCCAATAATAACAGTTAAGAATCTGAGATAAAATATTTAACAGGAAAACTATATAATGGTATGCCAGAGTGTCCAGAAAGAGACAGAAACTAAAGGACATTTTACCCTTGAAGGAAAGAAAGCACATTAGATAAGATTCACCTTTGTATGGCTTTTTGCACAGGGCATTCCTGAGACTGAACAACATGTGTTGGCCAATACCCAAAGAGAGAACTATAGTCCCTTGGCTTGAAGTGTCAGAATTTGAGGCTCCAAATCAGCTGAAATTAAGGGAGGAAATCCTAGGAAGCACTTCCAGCTGAGGAAACCCACAACTCCTTGTTTAAACTTCTCTCAAATCCCTGGTTGAACCCTGAGTTGCACATGTGTCAGGGAGACACTGGTGCACCCAGAAGCAATGGACTGGATGGAAGGCTGAAAGAACTGAGCAAAGATCTTAGCTGTTGAATATGAAATGAAATATAGCTTGATGTATAAGTCCAAATAAATTATATGGATTTAGTAAACACCCAGCATCACACAAACATACCTGAATAAAGCATAAAACCAAACCACCACAGGATCTAATTGATCAACCAATAATGTTTCTATTTGCTATGAGGAGTCAACACTACTAAATGAATAAAATGAGACCCCAAAGTCTCTGTACAAACATCCCAAAGTCCACAATTAATATGCAATATGCAGTAAAAAATTACTCTTCCAGCAATAGCTATACATTTTATTTAATGGGACTTTTGCTATATCTCCTGGTGAAAATATTCCTCCTTGGGAGAATAGGACATCAAGCTCTGCAGAGCCCAGATTTATGAGACCACATTTACTTCTAACTCCTAGTTCCCAGACCCATTTTTTTTTTGTTTTTGTTTGTTTTTGTTTTTGTTTTTCTTCCTACTGGAATATAGTACCATAGAAAGTTATTTGGCTCAATGTATAAATGGCTTCCTGGGGGATGATATCCTATCTGAGGTTGTACTTCTACTTTATCTCCAACAGGCTATTCAAATACTCTATTAAGTCACCAGGTTCTAGGTGAAAGGACCAGATTATCCTACGCTCATTAGCTCACTTCATAACTCCTTTGCTATAGGAGGGGATCCCTGGTTGGATATGATGTATGTGGTATTATGTGAGATCCTATCCCACAGACAAACATTTTTTTAAGTTTGCAGAGAGTGGCACTGGCTAAGGCTCTATAGATAGGAAAGACAAACTCATATTATTTCTGTGAGAACAAATTAATTGTCTTTCCTTATATGTTATCTTATGTCTTTAAACCTCTTCCCTTTGATTTTCTGATCTTTTCTTCTGAGGTCAAGCCATTCACTACTGCACATGAATCCATATATAATCTAAACTCAGGGCACTTCCCTTTCCAGCTTTCTCTATCACAAGAAAATAGCCACTGGAAAGATGTGTAGTTGATTGTTTAGAGCCATATGATTAATATATTGATAGGTTTATCGTTTTCTCACTTTTATCCCAGTGTTATGAATTTGTAGACACTTTAGTAATTAAGTTAACAGGAAGGAAAATGCCAACAGATAAACCTGGTAGTACCATTTGTCCTGTGGTTAAGGATTCTGAGTTTCCTTCTCAAGGAAAGAATGAATTTGATCACTATTGCTATATATAAATCATATAAAGCACATTCCTTTTCAGTTTGAGAAGTGGTAGTAGGAAAATACCTTTTCCATGTTGAGATTTAAATAAGCACTGTTACCTCTCAATGAATGAAGATGGAAAGTAATTATAGATTTTATTTTGCCCATGGATGGCTTTTCATGTATATAAGAAGAACCAAATGATTGCTGAAAAATAAATTAGTAAAATTAACAAAATCTGTGGAAACACATCAGTCAAGGGGACAAGTTAAGCAGAAGGACACAAGAGCCCGGAGCAGCTATCAGAAGCATAATGATGTGCGAGACCTACAGACAATATTACAGGGGCCAGTGCAGACACTTAATGAGGCTGCCAAGCAGCCAGCTGTTGTTGTGGGGAACTGTGGTTCAGAGCTTGGCATCTGGGTCAGTGTTGGCCATATGAACAGGAAAATGACTGAGGGTTTTAATGTGGCGGGGCAAATGGCACCTTTTCCTCATTGCAGTCACCTTTAAAAGATGATTTTTAAAAGGCTGTTTGCCATCCCTGGGAGAAGACCTACTGAATGATGTCAGGGCTTCAGATATTTTTATAGAAGACAACTCTGAATGAATTAAAATATTTTCACTAAAGACTTTTTAAAAGTCCTCAATATTTGTTTCAGTCTTATAAAACTATATGTAAATGGAAATGAGAACTTGAAATCCTTTCATAATATTAAAGCAAATTTTTAAATACTATAAAATTTAGCTATCATCATGGTTCTTATCAAATATAGCCTTATTGTAATGTTTGTGGCACTCAGTTAAGGAGTCAGTCACACTTCCCACTTTTTGCACAATAAAATCCAAAATAGAGTAGAAATCAGAAGTCCTGGGGCCTGGTTATGATTCAATATCTTATATGAATCATTCAACCCCCTTGAGTCTTAATTTCTTATCTCTCAAAAGTGGGATAAAAAGTTAAATTCTTCCTACATCCATTAGGTGTTTAAGAAAGTGCTTAAAGAGCATTTACCTAATACAAAGACGTTTTTCTTATTTAATCATCACACAAACCTTAGAATGTAAAGAAATCAGTGTGTGTTCACCATTTTATAGGGCTAAGTCTAGAAAGCTTATTTTACAGGGTTTTTTTTGTTATTGTTGCTCACTTGTTTATTATTTTTTGCTTAATATTATACATTTTTTGTTTACTTGTCTTGCTTAACATTGAACAGTATTTTTATTTCTATGTTTTGCTCCATAATTTTTGTGATATGGACAGACTGGAATGTGGGATTCATCATTCTTGCTCCAGTAGTTTCCCACTGGTCTGTGATGTCTCTACAAATTTAGAAATTACTAGAAATTAAAAGATATTACACTTTTTTGTTCACTATCCAAACTGTCAACATTCTGTGTCTATTCTATAAAATAAGTTTTCTTTTTTTAAAAAAGCAAATTCTACTAAGATTGATGATGTTAGGGTCAATCACCTAGATGGATGGGATAGACAATAATTCTCAACTAGAGAGCTGACTAGATAGAAGGACTTCTGAAAATGAAGCGTGTTGTCAAGTTTGGAGATGTCACCTAAAACAAGGGAAATAAGCATAGGAGGGAAATGTGAGTAGTCAAGAAGACACACCTATGGGCCAAGCATCTGGAATCAGGATCCCAGATGAATGAATCATATAACATGAACATTCCAGGCAGGACAGCTGGACAAAAGGAGTGTTAAGCTATGCACATACATGGAAATAAAGATCTCCATTCAAAACTAAAACAATGTCAGCAAAAGCTCCATCAACATATATATGAATAAAAAGTATTCACTTTCTCTGGTTCTGTGAAAACGAACAACAACAAAATGACCATGTCTTTGTGAGACATTTTTGTGAAATCTGCAGGAGGAACTCTATCATGATTTTTAATTCTGAGAAACCACCTGCATACTTCTGTAGTTATATGTAGAAACAGTGCCATAATGTATGAGTCACTGATTTGAGTGCTAAACAAGTCATATTCAATATGTGTTTCCTGGAAACAAAAATCCAAACTGTTTTCATTTGAAATGTGTTAGAAAAAATCTGAAATATCACAATGCAGAACTTGTATATTTTATGTAGTAAAAATAGATCAAGGGAATTTGTCAGAATTTATATTTTAAATCTGAAAATGAATTTGATGTGTCCGTTTCTAAATAAGTTGGAAAAAAAACATTAAATAAGAAGCACACATGTCAGAAAGAAAAAGTAAATTGGGTTAAGCTGTCTTTCATAATCATCAGCTCCATACTTCCATTTCTGGAAATCAACTATACAGATATAGGCACTCTGGAAAACAGCATGGAATTTCCTCAAAAAGTCAAAAATAGAACTACCCTATGACCCACCAACTGGACTACTAGGTATTTAACCAAAGGATACAAAACTACTGTTCTGAAGGGGGGTGCATGTGTTCCCCAATGTTTATAGCAACAGTATCAACAACAGCCAAATTATGCAAAAAGCCCAAATGTCCATTGACTGATGAATGAATAAAGAAGAAATGTATACATACACACACACACACACACACATTTATGGTATATATGTAATATTAGATCCCACATTTAAAATTAAATATATGTTATATACAATATTTTAAATATATATAAATAAAATCCCACATTTAAAAAATC
>NW_027531875.1:2922959-2974542 GCF_008692635.1 Crocuta crocuta | reverse complement strand
CTGGAATATTACTCAGCCATCAAAAATAATAAAATCTTGCCATTTGCAATGACAAGGATTGAGCTAGTGTGCTATGCTAAGTGAAATAAGTCAGAGAAAGATAAATACCATGAGTTTAGCACTGGATGTTATATGTAAGTGATGAATCATTAAGTTCTACTTCTGAAACCAATATTATACTATCTGTTAACTGACTAGAATTTAATTAAATTTTTAAAAGCAACAAATTTTATTTTTGTACCATTATAAATAATATGAAAAGGTAGAAAGTAATGCAGTATTTAAAATGAATTACATATATTTGTGTGTAAATATATACAGTAATATATATACACAGAAAAAATATATAACATATATATGCTAATATAAGTGTATATACCATAAGAATATAAATAAAATATAAATTTATAAGTATTAAACATTTTAAAAATGTAAATACATATATATTTACTACCATGAATTATATAGTAACTCACTGTTAGCCACACTATAGCCATAGTGTAACTCACTGTTACACTTCATACAGGTCACTCATAAACACTGCTAGTATATAGATAGCAAGTCCATGTGACAGACCAAATGAAGCTGTTTTTTATTTTTCAGTCACATGTTGAACCCCAAAGAGTATAGACCCACAACTATTTACAACCCAATGATAAGCTCAGTAGATTCAAAGATTTTTTTCTTACTCACTGATCTCAATCATGATCATTCTGGCCATTATAATAAATGTTCTAAATAACTATAGGAAAAGGATCATAAATCTCATTCCAGCTCTCTCCCAGATATCTACTTAATTCCAACTTTTGTACTTTAAAATTGATACAAAGTTTCCTTCCCCCTTCACACCAGAAGGTATATGGATCGACCAGCCATAGTTTGGGCAAATTCTTGCTTTGCTACCACATATAAAGTGAAACATTATTGACAAATATAGTGATGGACAATCTGTAATATTTTATATCACTGATCCCAAAATGTATTAGTAACATACTTCTTCCTTCTTATTGAGCTTAAAGAATAATAATCAGAAATATGTGATACCCTGCAGAAGGGAAAGAATGTTTCACTTCTTTTTATAGCAAGTTCCAAATAAGCATGTTGAATCTCATGTTTTACAGAAAATATGATTTATATTATTAAAATTCAGATTAAGTAAGCCAATATTATTCAACTTTCCTTATAAGTGATGCTGATAGTGATGTTTTATAATGATGATCGACAAAAGCAGTATTTGAAAGAGAAGGGTGAACTAATCAGTATTCCACAGATATAAAGAAAATTAATATTTTAATCTCAGCTTAACTATACTTCATGGTTTAATCAATGTAACATTTTTATATTCACTCTACATTTTACATCTGCAATTGAGTCACTTAAAGTGTATATGGACTCTGCAATGGAAGAGATATCATTTAGAACCACTTATCCCATATATGGTTACACATATATTATTTCCAAATGACATAATGTCTCTTAAAAGGGAGAAAATCCATATTAGGTCAGTTTCTTAAACGCATTTAATATTACAGTTTTATATTACAATAAGACAAAATGAATGTCACCAAACTTTAAATTTTAAGACCCATACCATCAATGAAACATAAAGAAAAATAGATTCATTTTGTAAAAAGTTATTTTGTATTATTGAGACATACAAGTATTGGAGAAAACTATTCAGTGATATAATCATTTTTATTAGAATTTAATACAGAGATGTCTTCTTAGAAAATTGTTTCTTATCAAGAGGCATGTTTACATTTACAACAGATGAAAACTAAATCTCATTCATTAAAAGTAACAATGATAAATATCCTCATTTGCTCATTGGAAGTGCATAATCAGATTGATTAGAGCTATGCATTAATTAGTCTATAAAATTAGAAATTTGTGGTAATGTCAAGTAGATGTAAGTAAATAAATTAATAAATGGATAGGACTAATCAATTTCAATGTGGGATGTTGCCTGAGAGACATAGAGCCATTTTAGTTCTACAGAAAGTAACTCAAAGTGGTGCCAAACAATATATTCTGTCTTTCATCATATTATGTATAAAAAATGATAACACATATTTAACTTTTGTAATTGATAAACTTTTTAGGTAGCTTAATTAAAATTATTTATTTCCTTAAACAAAATTATAAGTTTAATGTAGGGAGAACACCAAAAGGTAAAAGAAAAAATAAAGAAAACATAATTCCCACATTTTAAAATGCATGATTAGGCTAAAAGGAGATGAAGACAAATCATTACAGAGAGCTGAGATATCTTGTGGATGTGGCCAAAGGCCATCTGTCAATTCCTCCCTGGCAGCTTGAAATTTGTTATTTTTTAAATGCACTTTGTAAGAGGCCATTTCATGAGGCTGGAATTTATGAAACACACACATTCACTGGACAAAATCTAGAATAAAACACATTTATGCGTAATCAGAACAAAACAAAATAAAACACCGACTTATTTTGGCCAGATTCTTGCCTAGTATAGCCTTGAGACACAAATGTATTGTGGTGAGGAGAGGTATGAAAACTCTTACTGAGAATTCTTACCACTATCCTGCCTTCCCTTGAGGACAGGCTGAATTACTCTCCATGAGGTTCAAAGAGACTGAATTTAAATTTTTAAGGTAAAGAGTTGCAAGATTTTTAGCACTTCCCTAGCACCTGGCAAAAGGAGAGAGAAAAGTTCCTCTATGAATTATTTAAAAATATGACAACAAATAATTCCCATAATATAGTTAAAAGGGACGTAAACTCACTGTTAAAAAATAGAGACACAGATCAACATGGATAAGATTTTTTTTTAAAAAAGCCACAATGGGGGTGCCTGGGTGGCTTAGTCGGTTAAGCGTCCGACTTTCTCTTAGGTCATGATCTCGCGGTTCGTGGATTCGAGCCCCGCGTCGAGCCCCGCGTCGGCCTCTGTGCTGACTGCCAGCTCAGAGCCTGGAGCCTGTTTCAGAGTCTGTGACTCCCTCTCTCTCTGACCCTCCCCTGCTCACGCTGTCTCTCTCTCTCTCTTAGAAATAAATAAAACATTAAAATAATGTTAAAAAAACACAATGGAGTGCTAAGTTTGTATGCATTACATAAAGAATATAAAATGCATGTGTTTTAATAAATTTGTACAAATAAAAGAAGGAACTGAAATTTGGATAAGAGACAAGACACTATAAAAACAACTGGACACAATTAACAATTTATAAAAATACTAAAGGAAAAAATAAATACAATAATTTAAAAGATGTGTCAGCCAATTAGACACAGAATGGAGTAGAGAGATAAAGAAATAAGACCTTAAAAATAAAACATTAACTTCAGGTTAAAATACATAAAAGAGTGAATTCTTAAAAAATCAAAATACATCTAATTAAGTAGTAGAAGGATATTATTGAGAGAAGGAAGAAAGACTTGGTAAAAGGAGATAATGATTAAGAATATTGCAGAATTGACTAAGACATCAGAATTTATACTCATGAGATCAATAAGCCTTAGTATGATAAATAACACATACTGAGAAAAAAAACACATTTTTACACTTCATAGCCAAACCAAAATCAGCCACTTCTTCCCAAAAAAGTTTTCTTCCTGCCAACAAAATTCTTAAAAGTCTTAATAGTTTTTAACAGGTTAAAAAAGAGAGCTTGACATTATTAATCACATGATAGAAGACAATATCATTATTTATAAGGTAGTCTTGCCAAAAATATCTAACATGTATCTAATCCAACCACTAATATTCTTGGATCTAGGTGATAATTGATAAGTGACAACAGATAATTATAAATCTTCCTATCAAATGATGGGATAGTGCAAGTCAGGCAGAGAACTAAAAACATGTTCAAGATACAAGGTGTGAAACACTGGAGCTTGTTGGGAATCTGCTTGTTGGGTGGCATGACATTTATATAGTAAACATTCAGGAGTACATGCAGGTGGTGAAATAATATACAGTCAGATAAATTTAGATAATTCTAGACTGTTGAAGAATGTGGAATAACTGGTTATTTCAACCTGTCACCAGTGATGCAAAACTAGATTCACTTCTGAGTTTGAAAGTCTTCTCTTGTATCACTTCCTATAATTGAAAGCCATTCCTGACCTGCAACTTAGAGTGAAGAAGCCTCCACATTATCTAAGCAAGGTGTCCCAAGCCTCACTTCTGCTAAGAATACTAGTGCTCTTGGAGGCCCTTTCCTTGAGGGGCAGGAAAACAGAATCCCTAACTCATCAGTTTCTCTCTCCTTTACTTCTCAGGCTTCTTTCTCCAGGTGTAAGAGTTTTCAGCTTTGCAGCAGAGCAGCCAACGCTTTTTCATGATCCTAAAATATGTAACAGGAGAGATCCCTCATACCTGTTCACTGCAGTTGCTTTCTGTGTGAATTCCCTTACTCTATATCTTAGTCCACAGACCAATGAAAATTGTTTCTCCCTCACGGTCAGATCCACTAATTCATTTTTCTCCTTATTTTTGAATTCATAAAACAGGCCAAAGTTTTAGCCAACTGGTATTAAACATAACCAAATTGATCCAACTGGTTTCAAATATTTATGTAGTCATTTCCTCTTCATGTGAACTTTGTTCCATTGTTTTTGTTTGGTTTTATTAGTAGATTGATTTTAGTGACTTGGCTTTTAGTAGAGTAAAGCAATCTACAAACGCTTTCATATTCCATTCCCAACATTTAATTTGCTGCAGTCTCTAGAGATAGAAAGGCATTCCCACCTTATTTTTTATATCAACAACTAGAGCCCTATTGATTATTTTTATCAGCTACTTCAATTAAGTTAAACCACTTCATTTCCTATTTCCCTTTCAGAAGAAAATAGCTTTTGAGCAGAACGGTATCAGGTGTGGAAATATGGAACGTTGTCATCAACCTGTCAATTTTACACACTTGGATAACATTGAAATTTGATCAAAGTTGCATTGCATTTTTCACATTACTGTTACCCATTTTGCACTCTTTACTTGTAGGAAGAACAAGCGACTGGAATGTGCATTATAATAGCTGTTATTGGATGTAAGTGCTCAAACATTGTCAGCTTAGAAATTAAAATCCCTGGCAGATTGCAAAGTTTTCTGTTCGAAACATTAGAATTACCTTTCCATTTCAAATAAGGAAAATGACTTTGACCCCATTCTAACACTTTTTTCAAGAGCATTTCATAAAGCAGATTAGTGAAAATACTCTTTGTCTTCATTACTATTCCCTGCATCATGTAATAACTAATGATTTCATTACTAATTATCATTACTAAATAGGTCTTATTTGGAAGCTTCATGACAATTTTTATACATTCTTTTACTTTAATAGCTGTGAAGTAAAGAAAATTTTATTATATAATGATATCTTCTTTCAGTCAGTTAGCAAAATAAATTGGTTACCCACTGTGTGAATAATACTGTGGTAGACACATTCAGGAAGATACAAAGGGAGGAAATGGCATTTTCCTTCTCTTTCCTGAAGTTCATAAGGTAGTTGGAAAGGCAGAGTATAATCAAGAGAAAAAGACTTCCAGGTCCCTGAGGAGATCTCAAATTATACTGTACCGTATATAGTGTCTGTTAAAATCGATTCCTGATGAATTATAAAAATCAGTAGTTTTATTTAAAGAATGCAATTATTGGATTAAATAATTTTAATAAATCATAACCCTAATTCAATGTTTCTTGAAATTTCTATAACCCTGGGTTTGTGTCCAAAGTTTCCAATGTTTGTGATCAAATTTTAGAAGAATGGATTTTAATAACAGAACCTAGCTGGAATTGCCAAATGGGAAAATTGAAAGCAAACTCATTTGAGAATGAGATACGGTGGAAATGGAAGACTGATGGCAGCACTAACTTGCCTCTTTTTCTTAGACACTTTGTTGTCCATTCTAACTTTGTGTTTTATAATATGAAAGGCTAATTTAGTAACATAGAGCTTCCAAGACTGTAATGAGGTTTACCGGTGATATTTGTATTAAAATAATGGTGCAAAGCAGAGGTTAACTAAATCATGGCTCATTATTTTTATGCTGAAATATGGGAAATACTGTAATGTAAACTAATATTGGAAAATAATTGGATACTTGAAATCACTGAAGTATTGTTTTTAAATTGTTTTGTCATTATGTCTTTTGATTTTTGCTACTGTCCTCATCTTTTCATCAGTGGATCACTTTGCCTCCAGACACAGGTTCAGAGCTATTACCAACAACAAAAGCACACTCTGACCTCAAGGAGATTTGTAGGAGACACTATCAAGTCAAACTTCCTGCTTTCTTCCAAGTGAGTACTCCAGTTCTCAGAACCTACCTCTTATCTTGTTCGTATGGGCAATGTAAACTTACTGGTAAGAACAGGCTCTCTGGAGGTGATGAAGTTCCTACAGGACAGCCCCTTGAGGCACAGGGAACAGGGCAAAGGAATTAAGAATAGACCAGGAGAGACTAATTAGAGAATAACTGACATAATTCTACTTTTTACCCCCATTTCTTGATAAGGATATAAGGTTGATAGATCTGAAACATAATGTAGACATGATCTACCCATATTTCAACAAGGAATTCAAAATATTTCTCATTTCAGAAGAGTATTCTGACAAAAGTGATATGTAGATAGATTTTATAAGAGGTTTCCTAAACTTATTATTATTTATTTCCTAAACCAAATATATTTGTGTGCAGAGAAAAGAAAATAACACAATATTTTCTATTTTCATTGAGTTTAATAAATAAACTGAGCCAATCAACCACTTTAGGATACCTGAATGGTAATAGAATAGAATTCTGCTTCCCTCTGCATTTGATGCATTTATCCATGAGCTTGAACAAGAAGGAAGATGAATGCTTCAGACATTTTTTAGGACACATTAACCTTAAGAGAGTGTGCTTATTGATAAAATTAGTATTGCAAAACAAGAAAAAAAAACCTAACATGGTAAAAATAATCCAGTGGAAATAAAATAGTGATTTTATGTACACACACACACACACACACACACACACACACACACACTTTGCTCTTTCCCCTCAGGTTTGAAAAATAAACTGCAGAAGGAAAGGGTAGAGAGGTNGGAAATTAAATAGTGTGTTTATGTACACACACACACACACACACACACACACACACACACTTTGCTCTTTCCCCTCAGGTTTGAAAAATAAACTGCAGAAGGAAAGGGTAGAGAGGTCCATTTATTACTAATTATATGATATATAATATATATAATATATAATAGCCTTGGACATTCTAGTTGCCTATGTATTGTATTGTACCAGAAGTGTGGTATAATTGCAGGAAAATAATGTGATCTTGTATTACCTCAATGCTTTCAGAAATGTCAGAAAAAGGGAAAAGATAGGACACTAATGATTCTGCAGATAAGAATATCTAGTTAGTAAGAGAAATTAGAGGGAGGAAGAAATAGAAGTAAGTATGAAATCAGAAAGGACAGAAAGACATGAGGGCATTGAGATTTCAGAAGATAACACAAAAAGAAAAGCATAGGCACTGTGAGATAACCTGAAATACTATAATTTGAAATAGAAACTTGATTTTTAAGATTTTCAAAGGTACAACTAGAATGAAAGATAAGAATATTTGGACTAAAATTTTCTGGATCAGTATAAATAAATGCTGCTATTGTTTCCTCCAATTAAAAACTTAGGCTATAGTTCACATACAGAAAAATTAATCTGAGCATATAATTCTACAAGTTTTGAAAAACCTCATAATCGCAAAACTATCATCACAGTCAAAATATAAAGCAATTCTATAAACCCTTCTAAAATTCTTTTGTTCCCCTTTGTAGACCATACCTACAGTTATTTACAGTATCTGTTGTCTTGAAATGTTTGGGTTGCTGTAACAAAAATACCATATATTGGCTTATAAACAGAAGTTTATTTTTCATAGAATGGAGACTGAGAGCTAGCAGACTGGTGTCTAATGAGGGCCCCCTTCCTGGTCCATATACAACTACCTGCTCACTGTATTTTTGCATGTTGGAAGGAGCAAGGGAGCTCTCAGGGGTTTCTTTTGTAGGCACTAACCCCATTCATGAAGGCTTCACCTCATGACCTAACCACTTCCCAAAGGCCCCATTTCCAAGCACCATCACATTGAGGAGTAAGTGTCAATATATACTTTTGTTGGGGAAACACAAGTATTCAGCCTGTAGTATCTGGCAACCAATAATTTGCTTTCTGTCTCTACAGTTTAGTCTTTTGAGGGATAGCATATAATGAAAACATAGAGTATATATCCTTTAGATATAGGATTCTATCACTAATAATGATGCATTTGAGATTTACCTGTATTTCTGTTTCAGTAAATCACTCCTTTTAATGGCTGAATAGAATACCATTATATACATGTATCAGAGTCTCTTTAGTCATTCATATCTAAATGATATTTTTTGTTCTTCTAGTGTTAAAGTATTATAAAAGTTTTTATGAAAAGTATTTTTATGAATATTCTTGAATTTTGGTAGTTTTTAAAATGTTTTAGATATAAATCCTTTTTTAGGTGTGCATTGTGTAGGTATTTTTTTCACAGTCTGTGGTTTTTCTTTTGATTTCCTTAATAGAGTATTTTGAAGGGTGAAATCTTCAGCTTTCATGATGAAAACCTCATTAGTATTTTCTTCTATAATTTCAAATAGATATCTAATTCAATCTGTTCTTAAACTATATGGCAGATTATAATTGTATTACATGTTTTCTATAACACTATNTGCATATTTTGCCCAAAGTATTTTTAGGGACTCATTTAATATTCATGAAAATATGGAAGAAACCTAAAATGTAATTGTGAAATAAGGATCTATCCACTTTCATTTATAGGTAAATGTAATTCTCATGATTATTGAGTGTTTTAAAACATATTCTACCCAAGGTTTTCAAACAACGAAAACAAAACAAAACAAAATAAAACCTTCATGTTAACCATACTATGGATTGATTGAGTAGAATGGCATATAAAAACTAAAAATATATATTATTAAAACTTCAATATCATTAATTCATTCATTTTACCTTGTGTTAGATTCCTTGAGTTGCACTGAAAATATCTGAAATATTATACAGCTAAGTTTGACAAAGTGTGGTTAATTTCTATGTGTTGGATTATTTCTATCCTTGGAAATTTCCTTTTTTTAAATATAATTTACTGTCAAGTCGGTTTCCATATAACACCCAGTGCTCATCCCAACAAGAGCCCTCCCCCATGCCAATCACCCTTTTCCCCCTCTTCCCCACACCCCATTAACCCTCAGTTTGTTCTCAGCATTTAAGAGTCTCTTATGGTTTTCCTCCCTCTCTCTCCTTAACTATTTTTCACCTTCCCCACCACATGGTCCTCTATTAAATTTCTCCTGTTCCACATATGAGTGAAAACATATGGTATCTGTCTTTCTCTGCTGACTTATTTCACTTAGTATAATATCCACATTGCTACAAATGGCTAGATTTCATTCTTTCTCAGTGCTACGTAGTATTCTATTTTATAAATACACCACATCTCTGGATCCATTTGTCACTTGATATATATTGAGGCTGTTTCCATGATTTGACTATTGAAAGTGCTGAAAGTGAGGGGCACCTGGGTGGCTTAGTCGGTTAAGCGTCCGACTTTCGCTTAGGTCATGATCCCGCGGTTCATGGGTTCGAGCCCCGCCTCAGGCTCTGTGCTGACTGCCAGCTCAGAGCCTGGAGCCTATTTCAGAGTCTGTGACTCCCTCTCTCTCTGACCCTCCCCTGCTCACGCTGTCTCTCTCTCTCTCCTAGAAATAAATAAAACATTAAAAAAATTAAAAAAAAAAAAAGAAAGTGCTGAAAGTGAAAGTTGCTGCTTGTTGAAAGTGTTGCTATGAACATTGGGGTACATATGTCCCTATGCATCAGCACTCTTGTATCCCTTGCGTAAATCCCTAGCAGTGCTATTGCTGGTTCATAGGGGAGTTCCACTGATAATTTTTTGAGGAACCTCCACACTGTTTTCCAGAGGGGCTGCACCAGTTTACATTCCCACCAAAAGTGTAAGAAGGTGCCCATTTCTCCACATCCTCGCCAACATCTATAGTCTCCTGATTTGTTCATTTGGGCCACTCTGACCAGTGTGGGCTGGTAACTCAGGAAATTTGTGTTTCCCTGATGATGAGTGACATAGAGCATTGTTTTCTGTATCTGTTGGCCATCTGGATTTTCTCTTTGGAGAAGTGTCTGTTCATGTTTTCTGCCCATTTCTTCACTGGGTTATTTGTTTTTCAGGTGTGGAGTTTGGTGAATTCCTTATAGATTCTGGATACTAGGCCTTTTTCTGATATGACTTTTGCAATTATCTTTTCCCATCCCATTTATTGCCTTTCAGTTTCGTTGATTGTTTCCTATGCAGTTCAGAAGTTTTTTATCTTGATGAGGTCCCAATAGAGCATTTTTGCTCTTGATTCCCTTGCCTTTGGAGATGTATCAAGTAAGACATTGCCGCAACTGAGGTCAAGGAGGTGGTTTCCTCCTTTCTCCTCTAGGGTTTTGATGGTTTCCTGTCTCACACTCAGGTCCTTCATCCATTTTGAGTTTATTTTTGTGTATGGTGTAAGAAAGTGGTCTAGTTTTATTTTTCTTCATGTTGCTGTCCAGTTCACCCAGCACCATCTGTTAAAGAGGCTATCTTTTTTCCATTGGATACTCTTTCCCGCTTTGTCAAAGATTAATTGGCCATACATTTATGGGTTTAATTCTGGATTCTCTATTCTATTCCATTGGTCTATGTGTCTGTTTTTCTACCAATACCATACCGTCTTGATGATGACAGCTTTGTAGTAGAGGCTAAAGTCTGGGATTATGATGCCTCCCGTTTTGATTTTCTTCTTCAATACTACTTTGGATATTTGGGGTCTCCTGGGGTTCCATACAAATTTTAGGATAGTTTGTTCTAGCTTTGAGAAGAATGCTGGTGCAATTTTGATTGGGATTGCATTGAATGTGTAGATTGCTTTGGGTAGTAATGACATTTTAATGATATTTATTCCAAACCATGAGCATGGAACATTTTTCCATTTCTTTGTGTCTTCTTCATTTCCTTCATAAGTTTTCTATAGTTTTCAGCCTACAGATCTTTTACATCTTTGGTTAGGTTTATTCCTAGGTATTTTGTTTTGTGTGTATGTGTGCAATTGTGAATGGGGTCAGTTTCTTGAGTTCGCTTTCTGTTGCTTCATTACTGGTGTATAAAAATGCAACTGATTTCTGTACATTGATTTTGTACCCTGCAACTTGGCTGAATTCTTGGATCAGTTCTAGTAGGCTTCTGATGGAGTCTGCCGGGTTTTCTATGTAAAGTATCATGTCGTCTGTGAAAAGTTAAAGTTTGACTTCTTTGCCAATTCTGATGCCTTTTATTTCCTTTTGTTGTCTGATGGCTGATGCTAGGACTTCCAGCACTATGTTAAACAACAGTGGTAAGAGTGGACATCCTTGTCGTGTTCCTGATTTCAGGGGGAAAGCTCTCAGTTTTTCCCCATTGAGGATGATATTAGCTTGGACTTTCCAGAAATGGCTTTTATGATGTTTAAGTATGTTCCTTCTATCTCAACTTTCTCGAGATTCTAAATTAAGAAAGGATTCTGGGTCACCTGGGTAGCTCATAGGGTTAGGCATCCGACTTCACCTCAAGTCATGATCTTGTAGTTTCTGGGTTCAAGCCCCGTGTCAGGCTCTATTCTGAAAGCCAGTTCAGAGCCTGGAGGCTGTTTCAAATTCTGTGTCTCCCTCTCTCTGACCTTCCCTTGCTCATGCTATCTCTTGCTCGCTCTCAGAAATAAATTTTAAAAAATCTAAAAAATTTTAAATTAAGAAAGGATGCTCTATTTTGTCAAATGCTTTTTCTGCATCTATTGACAGGATCATATGGTTTTTATCTTTTCTTTTGTTAATGTGATGTATCACATAGACCGATTTGCAAATATTGAACCAGCTCTGCATCCCATGAATTAATCCCACTTGATCATGGTGGATAATTCTTTTTACATGCTGTTGAATTTAACTTGCCAGTATCTTGTTGAGGCTTTTTGCATCCATATTCATCAGGATATTGGCCTGTAGTACCCTTTTTTTTGCTGGTCTCTGGTTTGAGAATCAAAGTGATGCTGGCTTCATAGCATGAGTCCTGAAGTCTTCCTTCCATTTCTGTTTTTTGGAACAGTTTGAAAAGAATGGATATTAACTCTGATTTAAATGTCTGGTAGAATTCCCTAGGGAAGCCATCTGGCCCAGGGCTCTTATTTGTTGGGAGATTTTTGATAACTGATTCAATTTCTTCACTAGTTGTGGGTCTGTTCAAATTTTCTAACTCTTCCCATTTGAGTTTTGATAATGTGTGTGTATTTAGGAATTTGCCCATTTCTTCTAGGTTGTCTTGTTTGTTGGCATATAATTTTTCATAGTATTCCCTGATAATTACTTGTATTTCTGAGGAATTGGTTATAATGAATCCATTTTCATTAATGATTTTTTTCTATTTGGGTGCTCTCTCTTTTCATTTTGAGAAGCCAGCTAGAAATTTATCAATTTTGTTTATTTTTTCAAAAAACTAACTCTTGGTTTCATTGATCTGTTCAACTGCTTTTTTAAAAACTCTATATTGTTTATTTCTGCCCTGATCTTTATTATTTCTCTTCTACTGTTGGGTTTGGTGTATTCTTGTTGCTTTGTTTCTGGTTCCTTTAGGTGCACTGTTAGATTTTGTATTTGTACTTTTTCTAGTTTCTTGAGATAGGCCTGGTTTGCAATCTATTTTCCTCTTAGGACTGCCTTTGCTGCAACCCGAAGAGTTTGGATTGTCCTATCTTCATTTTCATTTGTTTCCATATATTTTTTAAATTTCTTCTCTAATTGCCTGGTTGACCCATTCGTTCTTTAGTAGATTGTTCTTTAACATCCATGATTTTGGAGATTTTCATTTTCCAGACTTTTTCCTGTGGTTGATTTCAAGTTTCATAGCATTGTGATCTGAAGTTATGCATGGTATGATTGCAATTCTTTTATATTTATTGAGGGCTGATATGTGACCCAGTATGTGATCTTTCTGGGAGAATGTACCATATGCACTTGAGAAAGTACATGAAGAAAGTGAATTCCATAGCTTGGAATGTAGAGTTCTAAATATATCTGTCAAGTCTATCTGGTCCAATGTGTTGTCCAAGTCCATTGTTTCTTTAGTGATATTCTATCTAGTTGACCCATTCATTGACTGCAAGTAGAATATTAAAGTCCCCTCCAATTAGCACATTTTTGTCAATAAGATTGCTTATGTTTGTGATTAATTAATTTATATATTTGGGTGCTACCAAATTCAGTGCGTAGACATTTATAATTGTTAGCTCTTCCTGATGGATAGACCCTGTAATTATTATATAATGCCCTTCTTCATCTCTTGTTACTGCCTTTTTTAAAGGTCCAGTTTGGGGCACCTGGGTGGTTCAGTTGGTGAAGCATTCTACTTCAGCTCAAGTCATGATCTCAGGGTTTGTAGGTTCAAGCCCTGCATCAGGCTCTGTGCTGACATCTCAAAGCCTGGAGCCTGCTTCAGATTCTGTGTCTCCCTCTCTCTCTTCCTCTCCCCCACTTGTGCTCTGTCTCTCTGTGTCTCTCAAATAAAAAATAAATTAAAAAAAATTTTTAAAGTGCTGTTTGCCCAATATAATTATGGCTACTCTAGTTTTCTTTTGACTTCCCGTAGCATGATAGATATTTCTCCATCCCCTCACGTTCACTCTGAAGGTGTCCTCGTGTCTAAAATGAGTCGCTTAAAGACAGCAAATAAATGGATCTTGTTTTTTTCTTTTTTTATCCTTTCTGACACTCTATGTCTTTTGATTGGAACACATAGTCCATTTACATTCAGTGTTATTGAAAAATACAGGTTTAGAGTCATCGTGTTCTCTGTAGGATTGATGCTTATAATGGTGTCTCCAGTACCTTGTATTCCTGCAACATTCCCCTCATAGAGTCCTCCTTAAGATTTCTTGTAGAGCTGGTTTAGTGGTGATGAATTCCTTCAATTTTTGTTTGTTTGGGAAAACTATGGTCTCTCCTTCTATTCTGAATGACAGGCTTGCTGGATGAAGGATTCTTGGCTGCTTATTTTTCCTGTTCATCATAATGAAGATTTCCTGCCATTTCTTTCTGACCTGCCAAGTTTCAATATATAGGTCTGCTACTACCCTGATGTGTCTACCTTTGCATGTTAAGGCCTGTTTATCTGTAGTGCTTTCAGAATTCTCTCTTTATCCTTCTATTTTTCCAGTTTCACTATGATATGTCATGCAGATAATTGATTCAAGTTACATCTGAGGGGAGTTCTCTGTGCCTCTTGGATTTCAATGTCTCTTTCCTTCCCCAGGTTGGGGAAGTTCTACACTATGTTTTGTTCAAGTATTCCTTAACCCCTTTTCTCTCTCTTCTTCTAGAATTCTCATGATATGGATATTGTTTCAATTGATTGCATCACTCAGTTCTCAAATTCTCCTTTCATGCTCCTGGACCATTTTATCTCTCCTTGTCTCGACTTCCTCTTTTTCTATAATTGTGTCTTCTAATTCACCTATTCTCCTCTCAGCTTCTTCCCTTTGTGCAGTGGTCACCTCCATTTTATTTTTCACCTCATTTATAGCATTTTTTAATTCATCATAACTATTTTTAAGATCCATGATCTTTGCAGCAATAGTGTCTCTGCTGTCTTCTATGCCTTTTTCAAGTCCAGCAATTAATTATATGACTTTTGTTCTAAATTCTTGTTCAGTTATGTTGCTTATATCTGTTTTGATCAATTCTGTAACTGTCACTTCCTCCTAGAATTTCTTTTGAGGAGAGTTCTTCCGNTGTTCCTTGAAGTAGCCCTGGAAAGGAAAACAGACAGACAAACAAACAGGGAACAAGAATACTCAAATGCACAAACAAATCAAACAAACAAGCAAACCAACAAAAATAATAAAAAACAAAAAACAAAGAACAGTTTATAAGCATAGAACCTTAAATCCCAGCTACAAATAAAAAGCAAGGTGGAGGCAGGGCTGAAGAAAGAGCATATACAAAGAGAGAAATGACAGGGTGGGGAGAAAGAGAAAATGAATATTGTTGAGGCAGAGAGACTAAAAGGCTTAACTGAGAGAGAGATAAAAAGGACAATATGGAGGGAGTCGAGGAGAAAGAAATGGAGATAATGTTATCCAGAGAAACTATATAGTCTGATTATTCCAGAGAAAGAGAAAGGAAGGTAACGAACGAGGTGTAGAAAATGCCTGTTGAAGCAAACCTATACCCAGAATAACCAGCCCAGAGAAGGGGAGAGATAAGAATGAGAAAAGGGAGAATATATCTGAATAGCAAGAATTGATCTAGAGTTGATTACAGCAATGCAGCAGCACTGGTCTTGGGAAAGGGCCCATCTGTTTCCACATCTACTGGCTCCCAGCAGCTACCCAGTGCAGATGGGCATGGTTTGAGTAAGTGGGTCCTACTTCCACTGTGGATCCTGCAGGCCTCTCCCTAAGGCCCTACTTTGATGGTTGTGGGGAGAAAAATGGCAACAACCCCAGTCCCTTCTCCTTGAATCAGGTGTCCCAAATCACTCCTTTGGATCTCTTCTCACTGTGCCAGCCAAGGTGGGCCATCTCCTATGACTCATGCCCAGTTGTGTTCCAAGCTCTCAATGTGCATTAATGATGCCACCCGCAATGTAATCCCATGAGCCAGGCACTTCAGAGCAGGGGATTGGTTCCTCCTGATGCTGATTGTGCCCCTTGGGTACCACCTAACCTGGAGGGAACTTTTTGTCCCCCAGTACAGGATCACAGCCAGCAATTATCCTGGGAAATTTCTAAATTTCTTTAATGTACTGCCCATTAGCACACTTTGTCTTCATACTTTTCATATGAAGTCAGAAAAAAAATAACTTTCCTTTATGAAGGAGAAAACTGACATATACTAAGATTTAGTGATTTGCCCAAGGTTATAGCTACTGAATACAGAAATGTGACTAGAATTTATTTTTGTACATTCACCCTGAGAACTTCTCTCTATACTCCACTGTCTAGCATCTTATTTCCCAAGATGTTAATATGAATTTCCTTCTTTGTTAGCATGAAATGGAAAGTTTCTGCATGCATTTTCTAACAACTTCTAGTTTATAGAATAGATCCCACATCCAAAATCACAAAACAGACTATGTAAGAAATCATTTTAATCTTGCCATACCTATCCATGTAGTCTTTTAAGGGAGCTAATTTATGTAGAAGCTAAAATAGGTTCTACATTATTTAAATTAGCTCAATCTACAGTTTGGAGTAAATATTCTTAAATTTCACATTTAAGTAATTTTTAACTTATTCACAAAGGGATAAAAATAGTTGACAACGTAAATTAAACAAACTTTGGTATTATAAAGCAATGAAATGTTATGATTGCACCATCTGCCAAGTAAATATTTTTTTCTTTGATTTTATGACAAAATGATGGTTGTAAACATTTTATTAACAAGCGTATGTTGCATTTAGAAATAGATGCCTTGTCAAGACAATTGTATGAATTTATAAAGAAAAGTTAATGAGTCACATGGTTCTAACTTGACTGTAATATCAAGGTCGAGTCATTTCTCAATAGCATATTTATCATTCATGCAGTTTTTAAATCCAACGTGGCATATTTATTAGCGAACTTAAAACAACCCACCATACTTCATTTCACACTGCACATAGAAAAGATCAGGCAACACAATGTAATTCTTAGCATCTTGATATATGTAAATTTTGTTTAAAGGCCTACAATATTCCCTCACACGATTTTCATTTATTAACGATAACTCACATGTAAAGGTAATACAAGAAAATAGAGTTTAAGATTAAAAATATCAAAGGTCAAAGAAAGAGAGTGTTTTGGAAAAGTCGTCTTTGTCATCTTCTGTTGCCTGTCTCGTCTCCACATTTTCAGAAAATCTTTGCCATCTCCATCCATATGGTTACCCTCAAAGAATAATTTTGTAAAATAGATCCTCCCGTTATAAAATTGACTGGTTAAATGGCAGTAATCTGATCTAAATTCTGTAGATTTTAGATTTTAGAATATGTAATACTGATCAATCTTTGGGCATCTGGATATAACATGCTATAGCATCAGTGTTAAGTCTGATTGTTAATAAAATAATGATTATGGTAACCTAAGTGAGTTAAAGTTTATTTATCTCTCCTATCTAAGAAGTCCAGAGGTAACTATTTTTCTGTTGGTTTGGGGACTCCATAATTACAAGGGAACTGTGTTTCTTCTGTGTCCAGCTTGTCATCCTTAACCCTAATTTTCTTGTTGATGTCATCACCCAAGATAGCAGCCAGCATTCTTACTGTTGCATTTGCATTTCAGCCAATAGGAAGGAGACATGAAGGAACACCTCAAATGTGTGAGGTTTATTTCCTAACAAATTTTTCTTATATTTCCTGACCAACACTAAAAAAGGAGGCTGGGAAATGTAATCTTTATTTCTTGAGGCAGGGTAATCATCTGTAAATCGTGCTTCTATTACAAGTTGTAAGTAAAATTGTAAGTAAATTTGGTATTAGACCAGTAAGTAGGAATCCCTAAACAGCCCTTTGTTAACCAGAATCTTGTGATATTGCCAAATCAAGAACTTTATTCTTTTTCTCTTCTCTTTAATTTTTTTGCCTTCTCTTGCCTTAATCTGAATCCAATCAAATAGTACTTAGCACTTTTTTTTCTTAATTTATAATCAGCCTTGCTGTGTTTGAAGTATTGAAGTATCGTCATATTCTAGGGTAAATTAATATTATAATAAAGTTAAAACTTTTCTTTTTGTAGTACATTATAATTTAAAAATATTCTTATCATTGTTATTTTTTAATTTTAAAAATAGGGGCACCTGGGTGGCTCAGTTGTTTAAGAGTCAGACTTCGGCTCAGGTCATGATCTCATGGTTCGTGGGTTAGAGCCCGTGTCAGGCTCTGTGCTGACAGCTAGCTCAGAGCCTGGAGTCTGTCTTCGGTTTCTGTATCTCCCTCTCTCTGACCATTCCCTGCTCACGCTCTCTCAGTCTCTCTCTCTCAAATTTTTTTTTAAAAATTTTAAAAGTAAATAAAAATAATTCTTTGACATAGGCATTATTATCTGTCTTTGATATATAGGAATTTGAAGAAAACAAAAATCATTACTGATAAAATTACAGAACAGGAACTCAATTTCAGGGCCTAAGTTCCAGACATAACACTCTTTTCACTCAGTTGCAACACTGATCCGAGATGAAGCTGGGTGCTAGGAACAGAAACAGAGACAGGTCTATGGTAGGGCAGGCTGATCATTTTTTTCTCACTCTTGTCTGTTGTTCCTTGAATTTTTGCCTCTTTTATTCTTTGAAAACAGTCTTTTCTGGTTTTTGGATAATGATAGAACACAACCACCAGCAGCCTCTAAACCTTACTGTTAGGACAACATGGTCTGGTTTTGTGTAAAAGTATTTGCTCCATCTCACATCACCAGTCTCTGATCACTGTCATCTCTAGATCCCCAGGACATTCAGTTGACCAGGCTCCCTAAACAATACTTTTGACCTGAAGTTCTAAAAAACAAGGCAATCTTCTTTGACAACTCACTCACATATGTTTTATATAAATTGGAAAGATTTGTTTATTCAGTCACACACAGAATAATGATGCTATCACATTTATTTATCTACCTCTCACTTGTTCATCTACTGTTTCCTTCTTTAACTGAACAGATATTTAATAAATATTAACCATGTGCTAGATATTGTTAGGAAGCTAACCGTATATAAATTATCAGGTCCACATTCAAGAAATTGACAATCTAAGATTTAAGACAGCACAGCTATGTGATACATACTGATGTCATAGAATAAAACAAATCACTTATGAAATTGCCTGACTATAAGGATTGCAAAAAAAATAACAGCTAAATATCTGATGTTGGGTTATACAAATATGTTTACACATTTGGTATATAAAGGGTTATTTTGACTATTTCTATTTAACTGTGAGGTAGTGATCACTAGGAGAAGCATGACAACCTTCAAAGAGTCCCCAAATTCATTTCTTCATTTGTGATCTCAACCAGGTTCCATATACTCAGTGTTTATTGTTCATTTTCTCCTGTTTCCTGCTGTCCTTTAACATTCTTAAAAATGTTAAACCCAAATATGTCATCCTCAAAAGAAGTTACTTCCTCTTGACTCTTCTCTGATTATGAGGGCATCACATTCTCAGTTATTTAGTCCAGGGACCCAGATTCACTGGTAACAAACATTTCCTTTCTTTAGTTTATCATGCCTAATTAGCCATCAACTCCTGCATTTTTCTTATTGCTATTTAACAAGTGTTCTTTTCTTTCCTTTTTTATATATTCCATCCTTGTTAGTACATGGAACATAATAGCTTAAGTCTCAGGTTTGGCATCAATGCTAAGTAAACTGTAAAAAGTGATGTAGGCAGCCAATATAGAAATGATGGCTTACCCAAATGTATGAAGAGCTGGATGGTATAGGGATGGAAGACTATTGCTGAATGATGGAATGAATTGCTTGTATTTCCCCAAAATAGTGATTTATGCTTTACTTGTACCTGCTAATGCATACATGAGTTCATCTCATTTATAAATTGTATCCCAGGACCAATTAGAAAGGAGATGCTTTTCCGTTCTGCTTGTGAGAGTGAATACTGAAGTCATCATTTTGGGAAAAAATGTTGGCATTATATATTAAAAATAGAATAAATTCAAACTTGAAATATCATACAGCCATGGAAACAAACTCCCTATAACTATCTTCAATGTCATACATGAATCTAATAAAATAATATTGAGCAAAAAATCATGAACTAGGAATATATCCTGTGTGATTCTATCTATATATGTCCCCCCAAAAATAAAGATGTGTGAGACATAACTATGTGATTAGTGATACAAGTTTAGGAAGAAGAATTTAAAAGGAAAGGGAGGAATGATCAGTCCAAAATATAGATTGACTCTAATATTTTAGTAAGAGAGAGAGGAAATGGAAAGCAGAAGGAGAAAAAAAGGTTTTGGAGGATATAAGAAATATTCTATTTCATATTCTTAGAGGAACTAATATAGGTATTCTCTCTGAGATAATTCATTCTGCATATTTTTATTCAGGTATATTATAATTTTCAGTACAGAATCATTTAAAACTATAATATCTAAGAGAAATTCTATTGAATTTTCTTTATAAAGAATAAAAATAAAGAAGCATAGTACAAAAAGAGAGCTCATCAAGACAGTAATAATAAAATGTTAAGGAAATTCAGATAACAGGAGCAGTAGACATACTATTCAATCTATTGGGTTGCTCTGGTTATGCTTACAAGAATTCATACTGGACCCATATTAAAGTAAAATAATATGACAAATGCTTATCTAAAATGCCAAAGTTGGAACTTTCCTATCTCCTTGTGAGCAAGGGCTCTTTCTAATAAGAATTAGGAGAGACCACAACCAGAAAGTCTTATATTTTGAAACTTACACCAGTCTTAAAAGTTATTGTGAGACTTATTTATTACTAAAGAAAAATAAGGGCTAAAACAGTTACCATTTTTAAAGTGAAAATCATATAAGAAGAAGAGAAATTTGAAGACAGATATTACAAAATTGCTGGGTAACAGGCTGAAAACCAAACTTAAAAAGCGAAGGAAATGCACTAAGTGTACTTCAGGTTTTCTACTACATTAATCTTCTATTCTGCAGCTATATGAATCTCTATCCTGAAGCAGTTTCTGAAAATTTCTTTATTAAGATCAGATTTCATGGCTTTATATCCATAAAATTTAACTTTAGATTCCAATTTTATGGGAAGTCTATGTAGAATTGAATCTATTTAATGCAAACCTATATGAACTAAGAATACTTTTTCTGTGAAAGTGATTTCAAATACAGTAGACATCTCCAAGGTCAAAGCCTATGCCAGTTTACATCAAGGATATGATCAATATAATCTACAGGTCTCGTGGTTTACATTTTCTTGAGTGTGGGAGCCACTATAGTGAACATTCTGTCAACTAATGACCAATACCATTGAAAGTTAGATCACATATTTTATTTTACAAAACATACATACCAAAGACTTTTAGTAAGTTAATCAGTTTATAATTCTTTTCACTTCTAACATTATATTGCAGGAGTCTCCTCTGGTCCATAAATAATGCATATATTTTCTTTCTTCCTCTTTAATGTGTAGCTACCAATCTGTATCTTCTCCCCTCCCTGATGGACAACCTGGCTCTAATTACATTTAACCACTTCTTGCTTAAGAATATTATATTTTTTGGGTCATCTGGATGGTTCAGTAGGTTAAGCGTCCAACTTCAGCTCAGGTCATGATCTCACGGTTCATGGGTTCGAGCCCCGCACCGGGCTCTGTGCTGACAGCCAGCTCAGAGCCTGGAGCCTGTTTCAGATTCTGTGTCTCCCTCTCTCACTGACCCTCCCCTGCTCATGCTGTCTGTCCCTCTTTCTCTCTCTCTCTCAGAAATAAATTTAAAAATTAAAAAAAAATTTAAAAAGAATATTATATTTTTTAATGATTTTTGTTATCTCTTGTATGATCCAGAATTCCAGGAGGAAACAGATGGCATACTCACAAATGGAACAATTAAGAAGAGTTTAATAAAGAAGCTAATTATAAAGTTATAGGTGAAGTTAAGAGAACCATTAAAGAGGTGTGTAGTACCCTAGGGCTAGTGAACCTGAATGAACAAGGGATAAGAGAGCTTCCCATGAGTCAAAGAGAACTATGTACAGCAATTTCCATATTCCCTAGGAGGAGTGAAGGAACCTGGACAGTACATACCCTGGCCATACTCTAGCCCATCCTATGTTCTGCTAATTCCTCCTACTAGCTGAAAATGTAACTGGAAGGCAAAAGAGCTTGTTTGACTGTTCATAAGAATGAGCATTCTGGGAATACATTGCAATTCAGAGGACGAAGCATAGAAAATATCTATCACATGTCCACACGGTAACACAGGTAAGACCTTACATTTTTGTTATGGTGCCTTATAATAAAATACAAAACCACTATATATTTTCTTTTGAAGTTGTTTTTTAATTAATCATTCTGTAATATTATTTTTTGCACATTATGAACTTTGTATCCTATTCATTTTACTTTTTAATTTAATTTTAAAAGGATCATGAATTCTGAGTCCTATTAACTCACTAGTTTTGGTCTTTCTACTCCATAGAGAGAACATGGATTTACAGTCAGACAAGAATGATTTGAATTCTGACTCTTTTATCTTTGCAAGATATGCTAATTAGGTGAGCCTCATTTTCTTCCTTTGAAAAATAGAAGTTGTAATAATACCTAATAGTAAGTTTCCAAAGGAATATAATTAAAGTATTTAGAAATCTTTAATACGGTTCCAGACTTGAGCTCCCTTCAGGCAGGAACTGAAATGAACTCTTGAATGCATGAAGCAGAAATGCAAAACCGGGATGTGAAACAAGGGAGATCACAAAAATGAGAGTGCATTTGCGAGTTCACTACTGCTATGGATCACTGGTGTTCATCTGCAATGGTATGTTCTGAGAAGCCTGACTAAATGCATTTTACAGCTTATTACACAGAGAACAAAAGAATGAAACCCATATCCATCAGTTCAAATTCCTTACTGACCATGGACTTTCCCTCCTGTGTTCACTCCGTCACCTTACCTTGTACCTGCATGAATGCACATAATTTCCTAAGGACACTCAATGCAAAACCATTTTCTGCCTGGAACTGGTTGCTGTAGCCATAGCAGGAGTAAGAGTTTGGGATGAGAAGATTTTGAAGCGGTGAGTAAGGAATGTTCAATACAATTCCTGACACATGGTAGTTATGCTATGGACTATAAACATAAATATAATCATATTATTAATTAACCACCAAACACTGAAATAATATACTAAGCCAAAGTGTATGAAATTACCATGTGTAAGATAAAACGTTCTATTAATCTGAACACAGTGCCATACAGGTAAAAAAAGCTCTGACGATGAGTTCAACCAATTGAAAACTTTCTGTTTAATTTCTCAGATTCTTCATATACACCTCTCTTTTCTGTAAGCCCATGCTTATTTTGTTCTCTCAGAATGATATATTTCAAATTTAGCAACTTCATTTACTCATTTTTATTAAATATTTACTATGTGTCAAGTATTGCCCCATGTCCTGAGCATAACAATGAACCTAAGAGTTTCAGATCCCTATGCTAAGTCTAGTTGTGGAGACAAATAATTGAGGGGGAGAGGGCTACACATTATGTGAAATGGTGGTAGGTATTGGAGGACTATAAGAAGTGCTAGAAATGGGTGAGTGGTACTATTTTATATCATGTGGTGAAAGAAGCCCACAGGAGATGAAATAGGTGAGGATGCAAGTTCACTGATGGAGGAGCTTGCTATGTAAGAGCAATGGCCTTGATCATGACTTATATATTCCAGAAAAAGCTAGAATATACAAGACTCACATATTTAAGAAAAAGATAGCCAGGGGCGCCTGAGTGGCTCAGTTGGTTAAGTGTCCGACTTTGGCTCAGCTCATGATCTCACAGTTCGTGCCCTGTGTCGGGCTCTGGGCTGACAGCTTGGAGCCTGTTTCAGATTCTGTGTCCCCCTCTCTCTGTGACCCTCCCCTGCTCACTCTCCCTCTCTCTTTCTCTCAGAAATAAATAAAACATTAAAAAATTTATAAAAAAGAAAAAGATAGTGTGGCTAGAATGGAGTGAGTAATAGGAAGACTAGTGACAGAAATTAGAGGTAGCAGTTCCAGATCTTACAGCCTTCCATGCAATAGAGTTTGGCATTTACTAAGTGAAAGAACTAAGTTGGAACATTTCAAACTGAAGGGTGCCAAGATTTGAATTACATCATAAAACAATCACTCTGCTGTGATGAGAAAAGATTTTACAGATGCAATAATAGAAGAAGAGAAATTATTGCAATAATGCAGGTATTTGATAGTATATTAGTACAGTGTGGTAGCAGTAAATAATAAAAAAAAATATGAGATATCAGAAGTATTTTTAAAGTATGCTAATAGAGTCCTTTGTGATGGATTTTACAGAGTTGAAGGAGAGAGGAGTCAGGAATAACAGACTTGAGCACATGACAGGATGCTGCAGCCATCAACTAAACAAAGATTGAATTAAAAAAAAAAAGACTTTGGAAGGAAGAATAAGCTTTTGATATTTGACATCTGAAGTTTGAAATGTCTTTGTTGTCCAAGTGATGTTGGAGATATTGGATAGGCTTTTGGATAAGTGAAACTGGAGTTGAAATAAGAAGCCTAGGATGAAGATAAAAATTGGGGAGTGCCTAATAAATTAATGTTATTTGAGGTTCCATACAAATTTAGGTTTGTTTGTTCTGGTTCTATGAAGCATGCTGCTATTATTTTGATAGGGATTGCATTTATGTGCAGATTGCTTTGGGTTGTAGAGACATTTTAACAATATTTGTTCTTCCAATCCATGAGCATGGAATGTTTTTCCATTTCTTTGTATCATCTTCAATTTTTTTCATAAGTGTTCTATAGTTTTCAGAGTACAGATCTTTCACCTCTTTGGTTAAAGGTATTCCTAGATATCTTATAGTTTTTGGTACAACTGTAAATGGGATCAATTTCTTTATTTCTCTTTCTGTTGCTTCATTATTGGTCTATAGAATGCAACTGACTTCTGTATGTTGATTTTGTATCCTGTGACTACTGAATTCATGTATCAGTTCTACCAATTTTTGGTGGAGTCTTTCAGTTTTCTACATAGAGTAGCATTTATTCTGTGAATAATGAAAGTTTTACTTCCTCTTTGCTGATTTGGATGTCTTTATTTCTTTTTGTTGTCTGCTGAGGCTAGGACTTCTTCAACTATTTTTTTAAAATTTCATTTATTTATTTATTTAAAATTTTTTTACAAATAGTTTATTGTCAAGTTTGTTTCCATATAACATCCAGTGCTCATCCCCACAAGTGCCCTCCTTCTTCAGCTATTTTAAATAACAATGGTGAGAGTGGATGTCCCTGTTTTGTTCCTGACCTTAGAGGTAAAGCTCTCAGGTTTTCCACATTTAGGATGATATTAGCTGTGGGTCTTTTGTATATGGCCTTTATGATGTTGAGGTATGTTCCCTCTATCTCTACTTTGTTGAGGGATTTTATCATGAATATATGCTGTACTTTATCAAAAGTTTTTTCTGCATCTATTGACAGGATCCTCTGGTTCTTACCCTTTCAGTTATTAATGTGGTGTAAAATATTCAATGATTTGCTAATATTGGACTACATTTAAACCCAGGAATAAACTCCACTTGATCATGCTGAATAATTCTTTTTAATGCACTTTTGGATTCAATTATTTTGTTGAGAATTTCTGTATCCATGATCTTTAGGGATTTTGGCCTGTATTTCTTTTTAAAGGAGTCTTCCTCTGGTTTTGTAATCAAGGTAATGCCTGCTTCCTAGAATGAGTGTGGAAGTTTTCCTTCAATTTCTATTTTTTGGAATGGTGTGAGAATAGATATTGCTTCTTTTTAAAATGTTTAGGAGATGGGTGCCTGGGTGGCTCAGTTGCTTGAGCATCTAACTCTTGGTTTCTGTTCAGGTTATGATCTCATAGTTTGTGGGTTCAAGCCCCTAATCAAGCCATACATTGGGCTCCATGCTAACAGTGAGTAGCTTCTCTCCTTCCTCTCTCTCTGCTCCTCCTCTACTCAGGTGCTCTCTTTCTCTCTCTCTCTCTCAAATAAATTTTTTTAAAAATTAATGTTTGATAGAATTCCTCAGGGAAGCCATCTGGTCCTGCACTTTTGTTAGTTGGGAGATTTTTGGTTGCTGATTCAATTTCTTTATATGTTACCAATCTGTTCAAATTTTCTAATTTTTCCTGTTTCAGTTTTAGAGTTTATATATTTCTAGGAATTTAGCTATTTCTTCTAGATTGCCCAATTTGTTTGTATAATAATTTTTTATAATATTCTCTTATAATTTTTTGTATTTCTGTGATGTTGGTTGTAATCTCTTCTGTGTCATTTGTGACTTTCTTAATTTGGGTCCTTTTAATTTTCCTTTTGATAAGTCTGGCTAGGAGTTTATCAATTTTGTAACTTATTTCAAAGAACCAGCTCCTGGCTTAACTGATCTGTTCTACTGTTTATTTCTGTATCATTTATTTCTGTTCTAATCTTTATTATTTCCCTTCTTCTGCTGGCTTTAGACTTCATTTGTTGTTCTTTTTCTAGCTTCTTTAGGTATAAGGTTTAGTTGTTTATTTGAGAGTTTTCTTACTACTTGAGGGAGGCCTGTATTGCTATAATTTTCCCTCTTATGATTGCTTTTGCTGCATCCCAAAGGCTTTGGACTATTGTGTATTTAGTCTCATTTGTTTCCATGTATTTTATTATTTCATCTTGAATTTCCTGGTTAACTAATTCATCCTTTAGTAGGATATTCTTTAACCTCCATGTATTTGTGGTTTTTCCCATTTTTTTTTTCTTGTGCTTAACTTCGTTTCATAGCATTGTGGTTGGAAAATATGCATGATATAATCTCAATCTTTTTGTACGTGTTGAGGAGTGATTTGTGATCTATTCTGGAGAATGTCCCATATGCATTCAACAGGGTGTGGATTCTGCTGCTTGAGGACGAAAGATTCTGTATATATCTGTTAAGTCCATCTGGTCCAGTGTGTCATTCAGAGCCATTGTTCCCTGGTTGAATTTTGGTTACATCTGTGCATTGATATAAGTGGGATGTTAAAGTTCCTATTATTACACTAGTATTATCAATTAATTTCTTTATGTTTGTGATTGTTTTATGTATTTGCGTATTTCCATGTTGGGGGAATAAATATTTACAATTGTTAGATATTCTTGTTGGATAGATCTCTTTATTTATTATGATTTAGTACCCTTCTTCACTTTTGTTACAATCTTTGGTTTAAAATCTAGTTTGTCCACCATGAGAGACTCTTGAATGCTGAGAACAAACTGAGGGTGTGGAGGGGGGGGAAGGGGGAGGTGGGCATGAAGGAGGGCACTTGTGGGGATGAGCACTGGGTGTTATATGGAAACCAACTTGACAATAAACTCTTTGTAAAAATAAATAAATAAAATAACAAATAAATCTACTTTGTCCCATATAAGTATAGCTATCTTGGTTTTCTTTTGACATCCATTTAAACAATAAATGTTCTTCATCCCTTCACTTTCAATCTGTATGTGTGTTTAGGTCTAAAATGAGTCTCTTGTAGACAGCATGTAGATGGGTCTTTTTTTTTTAATCTATTTGATACCTTCTGTCTTTTCATTGAAGCATTTAGTCCATTTATATTCAGAGTGATTATTGATAGATATGAATTTAGTGCCACTGTATTACTCGTTAAGTTGTTGTTTCTGGAGATTTTCTCTATTTCTAGTCTTTGTCACTTTTGGTCTTTCTGACTTAAAGAGTCCACTTTAATATTTCTTGTTGGGCTGGTTTAGGGGTCACAAACTCCTTTAGTTTTTGTTTTCCTGAGAAACTCTTTAGTCTTCTGAAGGACAGTCTTTCTGGATAGAGTATTCTTGCTGCATATTTTTTTCCCATTCAGCATATATTCCCAGTTGAGTATATCATGCATTCCCTCCTTGCCTACCAAGTTTCTGTGGCTAAGGCTGCTGTTAACCTTATTTCTCTTTGCTTGTATGTAGACACTTCTTTTATCTTGCTGCTTTTTGAAGTTTTTTCTTATCTCTATATTTTGCAAATTTTACCAAGATATGCCTTGGAGTTGGCCTGCTTTTGTTGATTTTGATGGTAGCTCTCTGTGCCTCCTGGATTTGGATGTCTGTTTCCTTCTGTAGAATAGGGAAGATTTCAGCTATAATTTGCTCAAGTAGACCTTCTGTCTCTTTTCCCCACTCTTCTTTGACTAGAACTCCTATAATATGAATGTTACTATGCTGTATGAAGTCTCTGAGTTCCATAAGCCTGTATTCGTGATTCAATATTTTCCTATTTTCTTTTCAGCTTCATTATGTTCCATAATTTTATCTTCTGTATCACTTATTCATTTCTTTGCTTCTTCTATTCTTGTGGTCATTACATCGAGTTAGTTTCACATCTTAGTTATAGCATTTTTATTTAGACCTTACTAGTGTTTAGGTCTTTTATCTTTTCAATAAGGAGCTCCCTGGTGTCTTCTATGCTTTAGTTAATCTAAGCTAGTATCCTTATGGTTCTGTTTTAAGTCCTGGATCAGGCATATTACTTATGTATGTTTTTATTAGATCCATGGCTGTGAACTTTTCTTGTTTTTTGGGGGGATGAATTCCTCTGTCTTGGCATTTTATCTAGTTCTTTGTCTTCTCCTCTGTGTTAGGAAAGCCAGTTATGATTCCTGCTCCTGAGAGTAATGCCTGTATTAAGAAGAGGTCATATATTATCATAGACCTGGTGCTTCAGGAAGTGTACCTGGTTTATGCTGTGTGCATTCTACTACTCTGTTTTGGCTGCTCTTTCCCTCAGGTCAGTCCTCTGCAGAGTTTCTCCTTGCCTGCAGCGGGCAGTGTTTGGATCTTGGCCAGAGTGTGGTGAGTTTTAATTAAGTGTGCTCTGGTCTGTTTGTTAAAAGAGACCTGATTGCCATTTCCACTAGAGCTGGAGCTTTGCGGCACATTATGGTCAGTAGGCTTGGTGCCTGCATGGGGCTTTGTGATGGTCTCTGGAGTAGGGTCCCACTGCTCTGGTTATCCGGCATACTTTCCCTAGACAAACAGCATCTTCAGAGTGTAAGGGGATGGGACTTAGTTCAAGTGGTTTACGCCAGCACTGTTGGCACTGTGCTGCTTACTAAAGTTAGTTTATGCTGAAGGGCAAGGGAGAGAAATGGCACCAGCCCTCTCCCTCACCCGCAGTGAAGGGAGTTTGTACCCACTGCTGTCCAGAAAGCCCTCCCAGAATAGTGAACCATCTCCCCTTGTGTGTCCCAGGTGTCCCTCAGATTTCTGCCTTAACCCTGTCTGTGTCTAGGCCATCTTCCCACCAGGTAGTGCACTGCACCTGTGTTTTACCCCTAGCAGACCAGGTAAATTTTAAAACTCCAAATTTTAGAGACCTCACATGATGCAGACCCATGCTTTTCCTCTGGGGGAGGGTCTCGGTGTGCTGGGGCTGGTGCAGGTCTGTTCCAGAAGGACAGTCACACCTACGAGCAGGAATTTGGAGGTTGGAGTAAAGCATAGCAAAAAGCCAGTGTTCAGGTTAGCTGACTTCAGCAAGTATATCTCTGTCTCCTATGGAGGAAAAGAATGGTGCCCACTGGCCCTTTTGTTCCCAGAAAAGCAATGCCATCTCTCCCAGATGCCACTCTGAGAATGGAGAACTGTCTTTCCCCGTGTGGCCCAGGGGATCCTCAGATCAAACCATCTGTTCTCAGGCTTCTGTCATTTTTCTCCATAGGAGCACGATAGTGCCTCATGAGCTCAACAGTAGCCACCACACAGACCTCTAAAACTCCAGTCTTTGAGCTCTGCTGGTTGTAAAAACTCACAATAATCAGCCCCTCTTACTTCTCTAACCAGTGGTTTTGGGTAATTGTTTTCCTTGTGTGATGCCCTGTGTGCTTCTCTCTCTCTCTCTCTCTCTCTCTCTCTCTCTCTCCCCCCCACCTCCCTCTCTCACTCTCACTTCTCTTTCTCTCTCCTTTCTATGATCAGGGCTCCCTCCCCTTCATAGCATCCCATGATCCTTTCTTCCCCCAAGTCACATCTCTACACCTCCTCCCTTCAATGATGTGGCCTCCTCTCTCCCTCTAATTGTACAGTTTGTTCTGTCAGTCCTCAAATCGACTTCTTGGGTGTTCAGAATAATTTGATATTTATTCAGCTGTGTTCAAGGAACAAGGCAAGCCTAGGGTTTTCCTACTATTCTGCTCTCTTACCTCCCTACCTTTATCATATCTTTATGGTTGTTTCTCCTGAAGCCACATATTTCATTGGAGAAGCCATCATGATTACCTGCCTAAAAGAATAAGTAAGTCTTCTTTCATTTTAAATATACATAGAAATCATATTTTATTATCATGTGTATATTATTATTAGATGCATGTATGATCAAGAATCACACCCCAGTTTTTTTTTATTTAGAGATATAGTTTTACCATGTGTCTAGCGTTAATTTCAAAGTCTCTGAAGAACAAAATTAAACAGATTTTCAGCTTTCCCAGTTTTGTTATTAAAAAAAAAAAGGTCAATCGCAGCAGTTTTAAAATTTCATAAAGCCTGGATTGCTTTCCCTAAAGATATTTTAGGAGGATGGGTAGATATGACATTGAAAGAAACTGTTGCACGTGAGAAAATAGGTCATTTGGATTTAGTAAACCTTCCAAATAGGGCCTATTCATTTCCATTTTATAGCCATATAACTGCTTAATTGTCTATATTGACTATTGACTGCTCCCTCAATAAATGACAGTTAAGAACTCATTTTCTTTCTTTCATTTTTTTCCCTTTCATTTTGCCCTGCTTATGCCCAGTATGGAAAATATAGCTATTATTATTGTGCCAGCCATCTTTCCTGTCCTGAATCATACCTCTTATTTCAAATGACAGATTCTGTAGATCTGTTATTCATTTATTGTACATTTATAAAATACCACGAGGCTGTGTTAGTTTCTATATGGTGGATTGGTTTGTCAAAACAAACAAGTAGAGTCAGTAGCTATTTCTATAATCCTCTAGATTCCAGAAACTAAGAAGCAAATGGCCGCCTGGATCAAACACTGGTCAATATTTTCACAAAAGAAAAACATTTTTAAACGTGATAATCTTTCTGGATTTTATTTCAAATTATATGCATTTTTACCATCTTAAGGTCTGTGTGGGATACTTCACAATTGCCTAATGGCTTTATAAAATTACACTGTTACCCCACAAAAACTCCAGCATAGAGACTTGTATTTTCCACAATACCATGTATTATTCTCTGGATCCTACTGGCAAATAATCTCCAGCATTTGTTTATTCTTGACATCTGAAAGTAGATGGACCCAGTTCCTTGGGAAGGTATTGCAATAATTGCTCACTTTCTCATGTTTAGAACCACTACCACCACCCCCTTTTTTTGAGACAGTTGTGTAAAGATAAACTGTATGGAAGTTCTTACCTTTAAACTGAGTATTTTTCCTTCTACTTAGCATGCCTGCCAACCACATATAGCCTTACAATCTAGCTAAAAGTATATAAAATCATTCATACAGAACATACAGATTCATACATATCATCTGTGTTCAATTCAGTAAAATAAGTTGGAAAAATTCTACCTAAAGCATGATATTTTATACTTGCCTTGATTTATAAGAAAAATTGAACCTACTGTTTAGTCATACACAGTAAGCCACAAATACATACAATAAAAAACAGACCCATTTGCACAAAGATATAATACAGAATCCAAAAGCAGTCCCGTCTGGAGAATCTTACAAAATATATTATAACTTTTTTAGAAATAGCTGTCATTACCCTGGCGAAAAATTACTTATCATTAGAAGAGAATTTTAAGAACTCTCCTTTAAAAAAACTCATTGAAACATTCTGGAAAACATGACTTTAACACCCTAATCTCCACATTTCCTAGTTAACTTAAATGACTAATTAGAAGAAAGATGTTCATTCCTTTGTAACAACAACTCCTCTCGCTCTTTATTTTTTTGATTATTCATGTAACCTCAATATCTTTATATCTTAATATTCATGTAGTATTATTGTTATCTTGGATTCTTATGCTTCTAGAAGATAAGAATAGCTTTAATTGACTAATTTAGAACTATCTGCAAATTGGCAGTCCATGAAGGAGTTTAATGCTGATAGTTTTATTTCACTACAGAAACAGATATGGATAAGACCCTTGTATTTTACATGAAGCCATCTTGACATATTTTTAAAATTCCCATTTAATGCAAACCCCAAGCCTTAGAAATGAGTTGGTAAATTTGGGATTTTCAAGTAATAGGGCAAAGCAAGAATGACAGTAAGCAGTTTTGTTTATTGAAAGTATCAGTGAACAACTTTAGCTCTGTTTCTCTTTGGCTGTAGATAACGGAGACTAGTCATTACCATACCTGTCAAGGAGAAGTAGCAAAAGACATAGTTCCACCAGAAATATACATCAATTCAGACCTTCTATGATTACTCAGGGAGTTTGATGTTCCATAGGAATGGGTTAGAGGAGCATGAAATATATTTCAAACTCAAGGAATTTTTTCCTGTGAAACTAAAAGAATAAGCAGTATTAGTTTTAATTTCATGAAGCTACCCATATTTCTGTATATCCTTTCAAAAAATTCAGAATATTTAAAAGCTGAACGTTCAAATTATAGATTATTGTCATAAGTTATGATGTATTACACATTTGCAAGAACCAGTGCACCTGTAACTCTGATTTGAAAGCCATAAAAGTTAATATTAAAGTGAATATAGCATTTGATCTGATAAAAATCAAATTCAGTTAAATGAGAAACTAAGCCTGTGTCAGAATACAGATGAATGCACTAGATGTGCTTGCTGAGTCCAAGAAATGATTATTTTTCTCAACTTTAAACTTTTGAATGAACAAAAAAATATAGTAGCTGCAGAACTATCAACTGGATCATATATTTTATATAATGAAGTCTCAACTAATAAATATTATTTCTTAAAATATAAAATCTCTATTGATTCATGACTTCTGGGAGGAACAAATAATTAGGGAGCAAAGGAAAGTCAAAATGTGGAAAGACAGAGATACCAGTAGAATTGGAGAAAAAATATAAAAGGCATTTCTCTAGTGGCAGCAGGGAAAGGTCACTAAATGGAGACTTTTCCAGAAGGAGCCAAAGTTCAGGAGAGGGAATGTTGTGTGTGATTGTGGGTGCATGCATTGTGAGTAAATATGGGAAGAGAAGCATAGAAATCATTCAGTTTTGTAAATTTTCATTAAGTGTTAGGCACTGTGATGAGTAGTAGGGAGATGATAATATATGCAATATTACTGGAGTTAGAGTCAATTTTATTGATTATTGTAATACATAAAGGCAATATTAGTCTATCAGTTAATATTTTAGGGTTCAAGTTGAAAGATACAAAACTGAAGTTATCTTAAAATGTAAGTACATTTATTAATCTGAAAAAATTTGGAAGTCAAAGGGTTCCAAGGCTGTTGAATACAGCAGATCAATGATATTAGGGCTCTGGGTTGCCTTCTCTGGGATACTTTTGTCTTTTCCTTGAGATGTCTGTCATTGTGTAAAATATCACATTACAAGGCAAGGTACAACATAGTGAATGGTTGAGGAGTCTTATGGGATGAATTGTGTCCCCCACTCCCAAATTCATATTTTGAAGTCTTAAACTTCAGTCCTTTAGCATGTGACTATATTTGGAGATGGGTCATTAAAGAGATAATCAGTTAACAGGAGACCATTAGAATGGTCCCTAATCCAATCTGACTGGTCCCCTTAGAAAAGGATGGAATTTGGACACACAGAAGGCAGGGCACACATGCACACAGGGACAGTCATGTGAAATGAGAGCAAGAGGATAGCCACCTCTAAGCCTAGGTGAGAGGCCTCACAGGAAACCAACCCTGCTGGCATCTTGACCTTAAACTTCCAGCCTCCTCCAGTGTTATGCTGAGCGAAATAAGCCAGGCAGAGAAGGACAGCTACCATATGTTTGCACGTATAGGAGGATTAGGAGGAACTTAACAGAGGACCATGGAGGAGAAGAAGGGGGGAAATAATGGGGGAGAGGGAGAGAGGCAAACCATGAGAGACTCTTGAATGCTGAGAACAAACTGAGGACTGATGGGTGTGGGGGGGAGGGGGGAGATGGGCATGGAGGAGGGCACTTGTAGGGATGAGCACTGGGTATTATATGGAAACCAACTTGACAATAAACTATTTGTTAAAAAAAAATTAAATTAAATTAAATTTAAAAAAACAACACAAAAAACCTTCCAGCCTCCTCCAGAACAGTTAGAAAAGAAATTTCTGTTTCTACCTGGTGTCTGGTATGTTATGGCAGGAGCAGCAAACTAATACAGGAAGTATTTGGAGAAAGTATGCTTCCTTATGTTTTTTTACTGAGAGTAAAAACTTTTTCACTTACTCTCGGTAGACATTCTCTCAGGTCCTTACAGATAATACTGAGTCACATGCCCATTGCCTATATGTAGCAAACAACGCTGCATATGTGCATGTGTGGTATTAGAGCTCATAAAAAGTGATGTGGGGTCTTCCTGGCAGAAAGAAAGAGGCTAGAATTTGCAGTTGAGTTGGCAACTAATCATTTATGTAAGTTACAGGACTTGTATAATTTGGAACATCTACCCAAATTTTAAAGTTTCAGTAAGTGAATTTGTAAGATTTTGTACAAATTAGGGGAAAAGTTATCTTTCTTAATTAAGCTTAATTATACTTTATGACCATCTGCTAACAGTTTGTTGCAACAACAAATCTACTCTAAGTGAATGGTACCTTTTGGAGTTGTGGCAGCTTTGGTTTTAGGAAACCATATATGGAGTATAGAAAGGTTGAATTGAATAAGGGATATGTGGAAATTAGATAAAAAGGAGATGGAGTGCATTGTAGCAGAGGACACAAAATGAGCAAAATCACAGATAATTAAAATACCATGAAACACTGATGACATATAAGCTCTTCTGTATTATTACGGGTTAGGGCATATGTTAGGGAGCAATGGGAGCTGAAATGGAGGAGATTGACAAAGCCTGGTCATTATAGATCTGCATTAGTATAATCAATATATAAAAGAAGAAACAATACAGGAATAGAAGGTAGAAATGGTTTCGACGTGATGCATAGGACATACTTGTAGAAGCGACTCTTGGATAGAGTCTAGAACATTAACTTTGTTATACATACATAAGTTCTCATTTTTTGTTCCTTGTTGGCTATAGGATCATGGGAATATTCTTTAGCACCCCTCGGCCTTAGTATCCTATGTGATACTAAGTATACTATAGTAATATGTGAGATTAAATATAATTATATTTGTACTTAAATCAAGCGTTTTGAGGACTAAATATGGTAATGCATGTTAGACTAAACATTAAATAAAGCTTTATATGTTAATAAATTTCAGCTATTTTTCTTCATTCTTCCTTCTATTCAGCCTTTTTCTCTCCTTTCTCTTTATTGGAATAAAGACGCCTGCTGGTTTTTGTGTCTAACATCTATGAAATAAGTCAATTTTAGAGATAAATAAGGGAGACATCATCATAAAGTGATTGTTAAGATTTTGAAAGTGGATGATATTATCTGGAGAGCATATGTGAAAGTCAGAAGAGCAGTGACATTTTCCATAGCCATGAGGAATACTAATTTTTAAGAAATGGGAGAAAAAAGAAATTTCTGCTAACAGGTTTGAGGGCACTCAAAAAGATAGTAGGAGCCTTAAGAAAATGTTCTTATGACATCCAAAGATGTGAGGAATTTCATGATGAAATGAGGTATTAAACACAATAGTTAGATTCATAGAAACCTTATATGTAGCAGAAAATTTATGCTACTCAGAATGTTTAGAGAGCAAGAATGATAAGAACAATAATCTTCCATTGCCTTTACCATCGTGGAGTTCATTGCCAGAGAAATTTTGTCTGCTAACGGGCAGAAGGGAAGTGGAGACAGAGAATGTCTATTATTTTAACTAAAAAACAAATTTAAAATATGGTAGTAATGAAAGATTGATACTGTACCAGAATTTAAATTATTCTTTTTATCTTGGCTGGGGGAGTTTGAACATATTTATATAGCATGAGCAGAAGATGATATAAAAGGGACAAGAAAAGATCAAAGAGCAATAGAGAATCACTGATAGAGTTGTGATTCTCAACATGACAGAATGAAGAGCAGAGTACTTGACCTTTTATAAAAAATGGACAATTCTTCAGAATCAACCAAAAAGGATACTAAGAAGGATTTATAAGTTTATACAAGAGATAAAATAGATGAAGGATTATTTCTGTGGATTGCTAAGGAAACCAAATTCTTCTTGTAACTGGCATTGAGAATGGACAGTCACAAATAGTTCCACAATCGCCCAAACACATTTATCCCACTGCAGTGTAGCAATGAATGGAGAATACTGAGGTGCTAGGGTGCACCTGCAGTGCTAAAAGTTCAATGGACAGATCCAAGGCAAATAAATAGTAATATCTCACTATAATGTCTTCATTTGTCACCTACTGGAATACCTTCAATCATAGAATAATGGTAGAATTTACCACAAAAAAGTTTATATACAAACTGAAAGTTAACCTTAGAGCCTCTTGATTGTCATTGAAAAAAATGATTAGAAGTTGTAGCATATTATTAGCATCTTGTGATTCATATTTGAAGTAAACTATACCTTCTAGAGGTCAGCAGTGGTGTGTGGCAACTCAGCAAAATGGATGCCTGTTCTCCATTTCAGTTCATAACATGGGCTTTCTTTGAGGAGATCATTTATATTTGTTGCCAGTAGAATAAATACCTCTGTGTATCTTTATACATATATATGTATAAGCTTCTGACTTATGTAATTTGCTATGTACCATAGAGTTCATGATAAAATAAAGAAAGGAGATTAATAATGGTCTCTGCTCCAAGTAATCCCTATCTTTCACATAATGCTCATTTTCTCTCTCATTCTGTTTCACACAAAAACATTACTTTGGGACTAATTTAAATTAATTCTGATTAATATTCAAGAATAAAGCTTTTGAGGAAAATAAATTTGGAGATGAATAGAGAGAGTGATGGCCTGCTGGGAACCAGTCTAAAAGATTTTGGATGAAATTCACTAACCCACCTTGTGCCACTACTCTGTGAACTTGGGAGACACTCTTTCTGAAAGGTCAGCCTTTGAAACTTATGTGCATTCTCAGGCTTTATTTCATGTTTTTATAAGAGACAGCATTTATAATGGCTTTCAAGCTCTGTAAGATCTGACCCCTTCTTTCTTTCTGCCTTCACGTCCTACCACTTTTTTTTTTTTTTTTTCTCACGAACTTCCCTTCTATCACTGGCTCTCTTGAAAGTCTTAGACCCAACAAAGTCACTTTGGCCCAGGGAATTTGCGTTTGAGTTTTCTCTGCCTCTGACATTCCTTCTCCAGATACCCTCATGCCTGGTTTCCTCACTTCCTTCAATACTTGCCCATATGTCACCTCATGGGTGAGGCCTTCCCTTATGGGTATTCTGTTCCTCTTCCCATAGTAAACACAGTTTGTCCTACAGCGATCCCCTTGTCTGTGTTTTCAGTGTCCATGGTTGCAGTTACCCACCGTCAACCAGGTGGAAGGAGATGATCCTACTTCTGACATATCATCAAAGGGTCAGTAGTAGCCTAACCTTACATCACAATACCTAGGTCATTCACTTCATTTCATCTCATCACATGAGTCTTTTACCATCTCACGTTATCATTAGAAGAAGAACAGTCAGTACAATATATTAAGGTATTTTGAGAGAGAAAGACCACATTCACATAAATCCCATTACAATATATTGCTATAATTGTTTTATTTTATTATTAGTTATTGCTATTAATCATTCACTATGTCTAGTTTATAAATTAAGTTTTATCATAAGTATTTACATACAAGAAAAAACATGGTATATATAGGTATATATAGTATATGTAGTACTATCTGTGATTTCAGACATCCGTTAGAAGTCTTGCAACATATCCCTCACGGATTAGGGTTAGAAGGTTATTGTATTTGCGTTGATTTATTTTTCTCCATAATACTTATTACTATTTGCTATGTAGTAATATAGAGAAGACAAGGTCTTTTATGTTTTGTTTAGCATTATATGCTTAGCAAATTTTACAGACACTGAAATGGTAACTTTTATATTGAATTAGTGAATGAAAATAATAATTGATAAATAATATTATTAATTATAATTTAAATATCAGTTTATGTGTAAATTATTATTAATATTCATGTCTTTGTAATATGAAAGAGAGGAGATGGCAATATTTTTCTAGTAAATTACAGATAAGAAACATTCCACTACTAGCCCAAATGAATTTTTTAGGATATTTGGATAAAATACCCTTTCCTCAAACAAATTACTGTCATCTGGAGGATGATTGCCATGCTAAGCGTACAAATCTGTCATAACTACAATAGGAAAGGTGTATGTTGCATTTGGGCAAGTGCAAAACAAGTGTGTGTGTATGTGTGTGTGTGTGTGTTTGTCTCTCTGTCTGTCTGTCTGTGTAGGCTCTGGTTGAAACTTTCAGCCCGTTGTGAGCTAGAGAATAAAAGGATAACGTATATTGTCATCTCCAAATTTAAGATTCTTGAGTATTAAAACAGGTTTTGATAGGCAAAAAAATGATTACAAGAAAAAAAAATGCTGTTTTTTATAAATTTCATTTTTTGGAGTGTATGTGTGTGTGTGTGAGGGGAGATTTTTAAAAGAATAATCAAAATTCTGAAAGATGATACATTTCTTTCTTTGGGAGTAAGGAATATATTTATTTCCAAAATATAAAAATAAATGTATGCCCCAAATAATAGTTATATGTACTTAATGCATGAATTAAAGTATTATATTAAATAGTGAAGTATTCTAACCCATTAAAACCATAGAGATATCAATATAGTTAATATAGTTGAAATTATGCTTGTCATAGAAGTTTTTCTGCATTACCATTATGCAAAATCTCTACATGTTCTACAATATGAAACACATCTTCTTATAAAATTTTATATTAATTCTTTCAGAAGGAAATAAGTACATATATTTTCAGCTGGAATAGTGGCATGGTAGTGCAGGTCCAAAGTAATGAATAAGTGATTTTAGAACTTGCCTCTATTTCTCACATATTGAGAGTGACAAAGTCCAGATTTGAAAGAGGTCTCTAAAGACACACATACTCTGCACAGTAACTTGAACTGAGAGCCTCTTAGATCAGAGGAAATTGAAATATCATTAATAGAGGAAAACATCTTCTAGGAGTGTGCATCAATTCAGCACTTCAGTTCCTAATTCTGCAATAAAAGTAGATTGCTCCATTTATCACTGATCTTATTATTTAGAGTCTTTCAATCCAAGTGAATGAGTGTACTTCTATATTTGTATCTAAGTAGTTGTTAAAGAGTTGTTTTGTAAGCTTCTAAAATCCTATTTAAACTAAGTAATAGTGTGCAAGGTTTGTAAGTGAGTACATAGCAGGTCTTAGGGTTTCCCAGCACCATATTAAATTCTGAAATGGGACATGATTCTTGACACTTAGATGAGAGTATAGTTTTTCAGGGTAAGAGAGATTGACATAAGAGACAGAAGAACATTAGAATACCCAGGGAATGATATTAAGTTCCTATTAATATTGTTAATATTAGTCATTTATAATGTAATTATTAAAGCTCTTAATGAAAAATAAAATCCAAACTTTTCTAATATTTCATGCCTTTTTATTTATGTAGGATTGCATAATAGATGTACAGTTAGAGGACTATGGATTGAAAGACATTCCTAGAAAATATAAACTTAAGTATAGACTTTGAACAATAAAAGAAAAAGCAAAACATTTTACACATTATACACATCTGTGTGTATATATATATTATATACATTATATACATTAGTGTATNGAGACTGCTTTTTATAGTTATTGACATCAAAATAATTATTCAGATTTGAGATAAGTCAAAATCAAATTAATAATTCCCATTAATAATTATTAAGTACTGGGGCGCCTGGGTGGCTTAGTCGGTTAAGCGTCCAACTTTCGCTTAGGTCATGATCTCGCGGTTCGTGGGTTCGAGCCCCGCGTCGGGCTCTGTGCTGACTGCCAGCTCAGAGCCTGGAGCCTGTTTCAGTCTGTGACTCCCTCTCTCTCTGACCCTCCCCTGCTCACGCTGTCTCTCTCTCTCTCTCCTAGAAATAAATAAAACGTTAAAAAAAATTTAAAAAAATAATTATTAAGTACTAAAATTTAGATTATTTACTTTTTAATCAATAAAAGAAAATTTGTTTATGTACATTTATAATTACATCAAGTTTACTCAACTTGCTTTATGTCATGCTTTAGTTGTTGAGAGGGGAAATTATTGAGTTACACTGTTATATAGTAAGAGAATTAAATAAATGTGATTATAAATTACCTGTTTTGAAAAATAGAAAGATTTTTAAAAATGAAAAGCTTCAGGTATCTGTGCTATAACAATAAAAGTTCTAACATACATGCATTTGGAATACCATACAACTTGAATAGATACTTCACAAAGTAAGATATATAATCAATATGGATATGAAAAAGATATTAACATTATTAGCAACCATGGAAATACAAATTATTATCTGAATGAGCTAACACTTCACATTAAAATATAGCTAAAATTAACAAGACTAATCACACCAAATATTTTGAAACTATGAAGCAACTAGAGCTCATACTTTGATCCTCATGTAATAGTGTACAATCAAGATGGCACAACTGATGAGAACTGATAACATTCGTAAGAAAATTTGTTCACGTAAAGAAAATTGGTAGCAGCTTTTCTCACTAAAGCTAAAACTAAAGATATTTCAGGTGTTTATTGACAGGAGAATGGAAGAACAAAGTAATGTTCAACAATACAAAAGTAATAAATTACTGTTATATGCCTCTCAAAAAGATTTTGCTGAATGAAAGAATACAACAATATATGAAGAAAATATGCTATGATTCAAAGTATATGATATGCTAGAGAAACAGACTAATCTGTGTGGTAGAAAAAAAAAAAGCCATTTTGCTGTTTGATCCAGAGAGAATTGTACAGGCAGTATTGACTAGTCAGCTTTATGTGGAAACTCTGTGGTGCGATGGTAATACACTGTACCTTGATAGGTGTTTGGTTTACATAGTTGTAGGTAGTTGTCAAACTCTTGTAATGATCTACTTAGCATTTGAGCATTTCATTGTATGAAAAATTTATCTCCAAAGAAAAAATAAGCATAAAATAATTCTGAATTCTAGTTAATTTTAATGCCTGCTAAAATATTTAGGAAAAAGTGAACAAATGTCTGCAACTTAATTCAAAGTGCATATAAAATAAGATGGGTCGATGAATGGATAGATGGATAGAGAAATGGCCAGATATATGCTACAGTAAGTAAAATAAAATGTGAATTTTAGATTCTAGGTAGTGGTATATAGGTTTTTATCTACAACTCAATCATCCTTCTGGTTTGAGATTTTTCAAAATAAGATGTTAGACAAAAAAAAAAAGGAATGGAGAGAGTGATGCTCTGTGGCTATTTGTAGGAAACAAAACAAAAACAAAACAAAACAAAACACCGTTCAGTTAGAGAAAAGAGAAATCAAAGTCCCTAAGGCTGAAATGTGTATATACCCATATGAGAGCAGACTGATATTTTTGAAGCCACCTACTGAACTACTGGAGAATAATTTATATTTAATATGCATAGTATGGAGAGAAAATGCAGAATTAATTTATGTGAAACAAAATTAACCATTTAGATTTAAAGTTAAGAATACTATATATTCATTCATTTTATAAATGGTGAAGGTCACACTAATGCCAGATGCCTAGATGCGTAGGATAAAATAATGAGACAAATTGTTCCTAGCCATACCCTTATGAAATTTGTAGTCTCAAGCTCTATTATATTTGGCTTGGTTTGAAGGGATGTAATAAAAAAATAAACCACACGCCACACTTACTGATAGTCACATGGTGTGATATAGCACTTCTTGAAGTGTGGTTCAGTTCTTAATGAAAATTAATATTTATGTCCCCTGCCCAGACCAGGAGTTAAAACCTCTGAGTGACCAAGGTAATCTCCATTTTAACAAGCCCTTGGGTGATTTTTATGCACATCAGAGTTTGAGAACGACTATTATTATAAACAACATTTAGAGTCAGGAATTGGGTTGAAAGGCTAATGGCTCCATTCCTGACTATGTGACCTCAGGTAAAAACTTAATGATGTTGTATCTCAATTTAACAGCTAAAAAATGAGGAATAAAATAATTTCACTAATTATTTTACAGGGTCATTATGAACACAGGGGCAGTGTAAATATGAATTGTAGACAGTGTTCATCAAAGTGTTCATAAAATTAAAAGAATTATAAAATTTATGCCATTATTTGCATACAAGACAGATTGACTTCTAAGTTTTTTTTACAGCTGTGTGAATCTGCAGGTATACACTCCAGATAATATCAACAAGCCTACACTTATAAACATATAATTAGAGAAGGTCTTTGAACAACAGGTGCAGTTAACATTTGGGTCTTAATCCAGTATGAATATATCATTGAAATTTAAACTTTTAAAATTGTTTTGAAATGGGATTAGTCCCTCATTTGGCTCATCTCATGTCCCCAGGAGTAAGTGAGTGGGTTTAAACTTCCTACTCAGCTATGCTAAAAGAGGAGGCAGACACACCTGGATTTTATAAACATGTCATCTAGGACAGCCTTCGGGGAATATGCCCAGCAATGAGTGCATTTTGTTACAGAAGAGCAATTGAGAAGTTTTGAAACAGGCAAATAAAGATAATGACAAGCCATTTTGAAATCTGCCAAAATTAAAAATGTCACTTCTCCTTGGACCAGGTCTTGCTTTGATTTTTTTTTTAAACGTAGTGAAAATTTTAGGACAGTAACTATCTAACCATTTTGCTTTCTTCCTTCTTGCATTCGTTAATTAATTAAACAAATATTCACTGAGTTTTTAATATCTATTGGGCACTGAGGCGACTATTGAGGGGAAAAAAGAAAATAAAATGTTTTCTTATCATTTTAGTTTCTACAGAGGTCGACAGCAGGGGATCTTTGGACATTACTGTATGGCTTTGCCCTCTCCCTAATGATGGGAATCATTGATTATCTTAGTGATACTGAGGTAGAAATAGCTCAGCTCACTTAGACTTTCCAAAGGATGTCTGTTTGTTACCGTCAGTAAAAGACCATGTGTTCTGGCTACTCTTATTTCTTTTCTCACAGTGGACATTGTTAATCACAAGTTTCTTTTCTTTTGGAGAACAGCATGGAACATATATATTTTTCCTCTCTATTCTTTAATACATATCAATTTTTATGCATGCATAATCTTTAGGTAAGGAAGACATTTTAACAGATAATTAGCAATCATATGATTTATTTTCCTTGTTCAAGATGTATGTCTTCTGGGAAGGGACAAAAACATTTCATATTAAATTAGGGAAAATATGAAATAGCTACTTGAGAAATAAAAATTTGTCAAACATGTCTGTCAGAGTAAATCAAGGATGTATAACTAGAATCATACAGGACTCAAAATAAAGCTAAACTAGTACCATAGGCTTTAAGCAGCAGAAGTTTGGGGGCACCTACGTGGGTCATTTGGTTAAGCATCTGACTATTGATTTCGGCTAAGGCTATGATCTCATGAGTTGGAGCCCTACACCGGACTCCACATTGACAGTGTGGAGCCTGCTTGGGATTCATTCTCTTTCTCTCTCTCTCTCTCTCTCTCTCAAAAATAAATAAACTTTAAAAAATTATTTTCCCTATGAGACACTAACTCTACCATTACTTTAGTTTTTGGTATTATGACAGAAGTGAGGGAAAGAAAATCATGCTTGGGGATGGTTGAAGTTATCATATAATGCACTTTACGGAAAAATACCAGACAATTCATCTTCTCACTTGGCAAAATACTAAATATCTTTATAGTTTAAAAACTGCAGAAAATACAAAGGATCAAAAGGTTATCCATTTGCTCTTACATTAAGGAAAACATTACCTAACATATACATCTCATGATGATCTCTTGAGCAGGGGAATGAGGTAAGGGAGAATTACATTTGACTATGCAAAAAATAAAATGGCATTTTTATTCTACTGTGTACTTGTTGCTTGCCACCAAAAGAAAGCCGGAATTTATCTATTAATGAAATTTTAAAGTTCAAATAATTCTATTTACCTGTGGAAAAAGATTTTAAGTTATTTTTAAAATGCAATCTTTCTCAAATGCAATTTAGAGAATGAGACTTATGGGACTATCCATAAACTTTTTTCTGGAACTTCTCTTAACAAATTTTTGATTGGTAGCTACAAGAATTTTTGCTACAGAACACTTTGGGGAAAATTTTGAAAGGACTATGGGACTCTTTGAAAATGTTTTAACCACGTTATAGATTGATATATGCAATGAAGTTGATTTTCTAGAATTGTACCTAAAGTATCATGTAAAGAAAAATGTTCAACATATATATGATGAAAATATTAAAAGGGAAGCTATTTTATTTTAAATTTCTTATTTTAAAAAGTAAGTATACAAAGAATTCTCCAAAAATAAATATAAAAATATTTTCTATGTAGTGTGTGTGGGTTTAGAGCAAATGGGATTTGTATTTTTGTATTTTGTGTTTTTGTGTTTTTTTATACAAATATTCCTAGATTATAAGTCAATTTAAAAAATTATGTTATCTCTTGAGATATATCATCATAGTGATAGAAAGGAAATTAAAGTTGAGGTCAAAGAAATGGACTTTATCCAAATCCTCAACTATAATCAGTCTATTCAAACCTCAAGTTTAAATAATTCCCTCGTTGTAAATAATGTGTGTCATGTAAATCTACACCAAAGTGAAAGACACATATGGAACAGTCTAATAAGAAATATTCATTTTTCTTTTAGGCCTTTCAACAATGTTTGAAGTAGATATTTATATCCCCTTTTTCTAGATGAGGAAGCTAAATCTCATCAAGGTTAATGACCTTGTTGGCTTCTATATGACTCCTAAGGTGCAGAAATGGAATTTAAATTCAAGTTAATGTGACTTTAGAGTCTTTGGGCTTTATTCTGCAGTTGGAAGAGATAAAATGGAATAAAACAATAGCTATCATCATTATAGATGAACAAGAGTAAAGGAGCAGTTGGAAGAATAGGCATAGGTGAAGAGATTTAAAACAAAGTTTATCCTTGAAAACCAAAGGAAGAGAATAAAGAGCAAAGGCAAAATAAGAGACAAGTTCATCAAAAAAATACACTGAAAAAATTTTTGACTCACTGTCATTAAAGAGAATCTAAAGGGGCACCTGGTGCCGCAGTGGGTTAAGCATCTGACTTCAGCCCAGGTCATGATCTCAAGGCTTGTAAGTTCAATCCCCATTTCAGGCTCTCTGCTGTCAGTGCAGAGCCTACTTTGGACCCTCTGCCGTCCCCCTGCCCCTCCCCCTTCTCACACTAGCGCTCTCTCTTTCTCAAAAACAGATGAACATTTTTTTAAAAAAGAAACTAAGGTAGTCTCTCAGTTGAAAGATGAGGATAATCTAATAGTGAGATACTACAGAATTAAATAAAATAAAATACAGGTATGAAAATAAAGGGTTTTGGTTGCACACAGTATTGTATTTAACTTAGTTAGATTCTAAATTAATATAGTACAAGGGGCATAAGCCAGAAAGAGGTAGACAAGAAGTTTCTTCCTTAAATCTTTACTTCACTTCCACCCTTACTTCAAAGACTTGGTACTAACTCTCACCTTAGCCTGGACTCTTTTTATCCAGCAGAGTTCCCTCATTTTTCATGTTTTCCAAATAATGAAATACTTTTCTTAAACTAAATTAAGCACTAAGAATATTTAGGGAAATGCTTTAACTTAAAGTATGCAACCTGAATGAATCATTTGCATGAAAACAACTTGCTTATAGGAGTAGTAATAAAAATATACATTTAGGATTTACAAAGTTATATTAATCAATAAAAACCATAGGAAGTTAAATTTGGGACAACCCATTGAAATGAGTAGTTAAGCTTCTAATGGATATGGGGAATCATGAATCTGAAAATTATATATTCTTTTTCTCTGCACTCACTTCTGACCTCATGGGAGGGCCTCACCTCACATTCACTGATTAAAAGACAGGCAGTAAAACATCTCCTTGGTATAGTCTATAAAACAGAATGAGTAATGCTGTTTTAAATTAGTGATAGGTGAATCACAAAGCTCTGGGAGGTTGAGTTTCTTTACGTCTTCTGAACCTTCTTTGATGAAGAAATAAGGCTAGAAAACATGTGAGGATGCATTAGCTCATCAGAGACTCAGAACTCCTGCTTCAGCCTCTAATGTTTAAAAATATGAAAGATTTTCACTCATGTAGTTCTAATCATTACATTTTCTCTTAAAAATGACTTGGAAAATAGAAACAAACAAAAAACACAGCAAAGATATTTTGTTTTCTTCTTTCAAAAAGGTGCCTCCTCTTCCTCATTTTTAGGATGTATAGGAAAAAGATAGTCTTATATCCTGGCTCTGGATAGGACGAGGATAACATCTGATTCTTTGCTAAATGAACACTGAATAGATATATGAATAAACAATAATATTAATTAGTTAATTAAAGAATAAAAATAAAAGAGGAATAAAAACTGTAAGTAAGGGAGGAAAAAGTGGGAAGGAAGGAAGGAAGGAAGGAAAGAAGGAAGGAAGGAAGGAAGATAGATAACATCTTTTGCTGTCACTTGTTTGAGTTATGAATCTCTTAAATTTTCTCAATCTACCCTTGGAGAAGCATGTCTTTTTGAACTCAATTTCTAAAACTACATAGGGATGGAAGTAAACTTTCCTGATATAAGAGAAATTTCTCCATAGCATTTTTTAATCCATCAATTAATGTGCCAAGTGTTCTGCTAGTCATCCTGAGAGAACTTTTCTTAAATCAAACACTTGGTATTAGTCTGTAAAATTTGTAAATCATACGGCAAGGAAAACCATCATAAATTAAAAAAAAAACATTCTTAACTTACAAAGCAACAGATCATTTTACTAGCATGGAGCATAAATTTTGAAAGAATGTCAGCAGAGGAGGTGTTTTATAGGATTAGAGACACTTCTTCATATTTGTAATATCATGGAGAGAAGAATGGCATATTAATTATAACATAAGCTCTATCTAATTCCTTCTTCTTTTATTTATTAAATGTTTATTATCGGTATTATAATAGACAAAGCCAAACCCCATTTAACTCAAAATCCTCTTATTTTTATGATCTGAAATATATTAAGCCTTCTAAGAAGTCCCAATAACTCTGTAGTTCTGGATATGGAACAAAAAGGCAACAATAAGTTCTCAACGTTTTAAAATCAGAGCACCATTTTTAATTGGTTATGATTTTCTTTACCTGATGCAAGATTTCCTTTGTGGATACTTTAATATTCAAATTATCTTAATATCAAATAGAATAACAATATCACTAAAAACATGGAGGCTGGCATTTCCATAACATGTTCTGATCTATGCTGTTTTTGTGAAAATACAAGCTGGATCCTAAAATGACAATATATTCTATTATCAGTTAAGTATTCTATCTCCTATACAGATTTTGAATAATTTTGAAAGTTATGTCAGCCTTTTGAAAAAATAGTCATAGCTATACAAGTATAGTAGAATAAGAAAGAATAAGAAAAACAAAGTGAAATTATAACAGAGTGGTACTGAATGAAAACTTTCTATTTTAATTATTTTTTAAATAATGCATTTAGCTTGGAGGTAAAAGGAAGTAATCATGAAACTTTACATATGAACACACCAAATTTATACTTTTAAAATTGATTTCAGAGAAAATATAAAACAGAGTTATAATGTTTTATTTAATCTTCATTGCACTTTTGCCTCTAGATTTATTTTCACGCATTCAACAGATCGTTTTCTCTCTCACTTTAGGAGCTATCCATAAAAATCACCTTTTATATGATTTTAGATGTTCTTCAACAAGAAATCTTTTGTAAAATTCAGTCTTACACTATCTTCAAAGACAGTTTAAAGTTACCTCTTCATGAAACAAGGTGCGCCTAGGTGGCTCAGTTGGTTATGCATCTGACTTTCGGGTTCAGTTCACAGACTCTCATAGTTCGTGAGTTCAAACCCTTCATCGGGATCTGTGCTGCCAGTGCAGATCCCGCTTGGAATTCTCTCTCCCTCTTTCTCTGATCCTCCCATGCTCGCTCGCTCTGTCTCTTTCTCAAAATAACTAAATAAACTTAAAAACAATTTTTAAAAACTGTTAACTCTTCATAGAGACCATGCCTAACTTCTCTAAGTATGATTCTTTGGTTATATGCCCTCTTAGTTTCCAATACCTGCTTTTCACAGCACTTAATACAATTTTAATACATTACTGAATTTATAAAATATTACTTAATGTCTCCTTCCCTAAAATATTAAATCTCAAAAACACTTCTCTATCTCCCACACCTAGTAGCTTGTCAATAAATGATTGATACTGAGTCTCAGAGAACTTAAAGCATTTTCCATTAGAGAATGATTAGCACATGGCAGAGTCAGGATGTAGTGCTCATTTTCATGTATTTGTTTTTTTCCTTTTCAATGACTACTGCTTTTTATTACCTGGAGAAAGGAAGAGTAATAATCGATATTAAGTTCATCTGCTATTGGTACAGTGTAGAGGATGGTTTTGCTGTGTTGTTCACATTGAGTAGTATGTTCTGGACTTCAGTGTAGGTAAATTAAGCCTTTTCAACAAATAAACAAACCTCCATATATGGCTTGTGGTCCATCCCCTCTATGTATTTCTTTTTTTTTAATACAAAATTTATAATTTTTTCCCTTTTCACAGAGCCCAAGAAAGAACTCATCTAACTACTTAATCTAACATAAAGCAATTATTTCAAAGTTATAGACAGGTCTGACTATTCAAATGCAGTCATTAAATCGCACAATAAAATTTTTTTTTTAATGTTTTATTTCTGAGAGAAAGAGAGAGACAGCATGAGCAGGGGAGGGTCAGAGAGAGAGGGAGATACAGAATCTGAAGTAAGCTCCAGGGCCTGAGCTAGCTGTCAGCACATAGCCTGATGTGGGACTTGAACCCACCATTCGTGAGATCATGACCTGAGCCAAAGTCGGATGCTTAACCGACTGAGCCATTCAGGCGCCCCAAAAGGCACAATAAAATATTTTCCTGAAAATTTCCAGATTATTTTTCTGAAACCAATCTTTCTTAACTCCAAGCATACAGTAATAGAAAAAAAAAAAGGTTACACATAAAACATGATACATAATATGTGCTATGAGATTAGATAAGAAGCTATTCCAATGGCAAATATTTATGTAATAAATAATCTTATATTAAATAGAAAATGAGTAGACTTTGCATGTGACTGTCTTCTGGATTCTGAGAATTTCTCTTTTCCTTGGCTTCTACAGACCTGGAGGTGCATATTCTTGTAACCACCTGCTTCTAGAATGAGAACTACAGTATAATACCCTGACTTTTAGTAAATGATCTGTTATGACCAGATCGCGAGAACCCCAAAGACCCCCGAAGAGTCGATTCCGATGCAAGCACACAAGGGTCTTTATTCAAGCACGAGCAGGGACTCCAACTCACTCGATGCAGCGGTGATGGTATGGAGCCCCGAACTGGAGATCGCAGGGCTTTTTATTACGATTACAGTGGAATTTGGTGCGTTCCAGCTTGGCAGCCTCCTGATAGGTACAGGCTGTCTTGTCAGCACCCGATTGGTTCGTCCCATCTGGCCTGACTGCAAACTGCCAGCCGGAAGGTCTTGGGATATAGGCACCTCTTTTAAGCTGATTGGCTGTTGCTGTTGCTAGGGAAGTAACTAAGGGCTGGCTGCCTGCTTACTTCCTGCGGCTTTTCCTGGGACTGGGTTCGCGCCTAGTTCACTCTCAAGATGGAGGCTTTTTCTAAAATGGAGTCGGATTTAGGTGTCACAGATCCATTATTAAACCTTCCTCATGTTACCTAAAATATCCTGTTTCCTGCCAGGACTCTGACTTATATAGACAGTAAAGGGGAACATGCCCCTCCAGTACCCATGAAATGGTAACAACATTGTCTTGAAAAGACTGAATTCCAAAGTTCCTTTTAATCACATATGGTAAAGTGAGAAGGGGTTAAGGTTTGTTTTTTTACAGAATTGGATGAAGCATGTAAGAGGAGAGAGACTGGGGGTGGGATGGGGGGGATTAAAAATGAAAATGAAAAAGTATATTGAACTCCATCCTTTAAAAATAAATACTAAAAGTTGGTCCTTGACAGCTAGGGATGGGGCTTATATTTGAATTATAATTTGAGCTTTTAATCATGGCTCTTGGTGTCCCAGGTATATTAATTTAGTATAATGACTTTCTAAATAGACAGTATTCAGGGGCGTCTGGGTGGCTCAGTCAGTTAAACGTCCTTCTTAGGCTCAGGTCATGATCTCGCAGTTAATGTGTTCAAGCCCTGTGTCAGGCTCTGTGTTGACAGCTCAGAGCCTGGAGCGTAATTGGATTCTGCATCTCCCTCTCTCTGTGCCCCTCCCCTACTCACACTCTGTCTCTCTCAAAAATAAACATTAAAATTTTTTTTTAAATAGACATTATTTATTGTAACCCTTTATTCTTCCATCTCGTTTTTCTCTGCATCTTTAAAAAATTTTTTTTGGTTCTCTGAATATGGCACGTGGACTTTGGGGTATTTATTATGAGGAGTGGCTGTCTTCACTGCTTTATGTGCTGCTATACGTTTACTTTGGTTGTTGTGCACTTAACATCACAGTTCAATATGAACGTAAGAGCCAATGCAAGCTTCATTGTTTAGTGTTATTTACCAGAAGTTCTGCTACATTCATGTGATATATTCATTTGCAAAAGACTGCAGGCAACATTTTCTTGTAGATAAATTTGGTCTTTCTTTATAAATTATCAACAGAATGCTCTGGCAGCTGGCCATTACTTTTTAATCAAATAAGTACTCGTCACTATTATTGAAAGTCAACAGGAAATCTATAATATAGGAAGAATCTCTGCATTTTTCTTGAAATAATAAAAGTAAAATTCGGCTTTGAGCTAGGGATAATGAGCCCTTAGTTATTACTTTAACTGAATAAACATGAGCAGGACTTGACCAACTTTTACTCTCTTGTGAAATTAGGGAGTAAGATTTAAATCTCAATGTAACCACATCTTTGAATACCTATCATTTACAATAGGATATTTCTCTACCTTGTTTTTCAACAGTGGAAAAAATCTGTCTATTGTTTTCATTGCATCGTGTATGCATATGGTATTAGATTGAAAAAAGAATTCCTTAAAATTGGAAGGAGTCATCTTAGTTTAACCTCACAGCAATTGCAGGATGTCTCATTATTATTTGCATATGATTATCTTCCATTGCTTGCTGGAAATTTTCCATTGATTGAATGATCCATGTATTTTTAGTCAAGTAGAAAGTTATTCTTTATATTGAATGAAAGCCTAGCTCATCAATTAGTTAAATTCTACCCTCACAGATACTGCAATACTTTACAAATCTGATTTCTCTTCCCAATCCTGTTGTCTTCATATCAAACATGTATTATTTTGATTTACTCTTTATGTTATTCACTCTTCTGCTTTCCATGAATGAATCAGGCATCTTTCTATTGTATTTCTTCTAAATATCACTCATATATATAAGAAGTTTTATATATATATATATTTATAGCTCAAAATACTATAATAAAATTACCTACTTTATT
>NW_027531875.1:2897644-2922912 GCF_008692635.1 Crocuta crocuta | reverse complement strand
GGGGCTCGAACCCACGAACCGCGAGATCATGACTTAAGTGAAAGTCGGACGCTTAACCGACTAAGCCACCCAGGCGCCCCAGTCATCTGTGAACATTTTTAATTGCATCTTCAAACTATAATGTTATGTTATAACTATGTTTTATATTTTCCTTAACAAGTTGACTTATTTTTCAAGAAGAAAACATTTTTGAGGCTCTTATCAGATTCCTTAATTGCAAAACTATTAAAATTAAATTTTTGGATTGAAAACAAATGAAAAAATAAACTATTGAAATATGTATTCCATTTTTTTGTTTTTATTTATTTTATTTATTTTTTAAATAGTTTATTGTCAAGTTGATTTCCATACAAGACCCAGCGCTCATCCCCAACAAGTGTCCTCCTCCATGCCCATCACCCCACCCCCCCCCCCCCTTCAGTCCTCAGTTTGTTCTCAGCATTCAAGAGTCTCTCATGGTTAGCCTCCCTCCCTCTCCACCACTATTTCTCCCCTTCTTCTCCCCCAAGATCCTCCGTTAAGTTCCTCCTAATCCTCCATATGTGCAAACATATGGTAGCTGTCCTTCTCTGCCTGACTTATTTCCCTCAGCGTAACACCCTCAAGGTCCATCCATGTTGCTACACATGGCCAGATTTCATTCTTTCTCATTGCCATNGAAAAAAGTTTGACTTCTTTGCCAATTCTAATGCCTTTTATTTCCTTTTGTTGTCTGATGGCTGATGCTAGGACTTCCAGCACTATGTTAAACAACAGTGGTGAGAGTGGACATCCCTGTCGTGTTCCTGATCTCAGGGGAAAAGCTTAGAGACGATGATGTTAGCTGAGGGCTTCTCATAGATGGCTTTTGTGATGTTTAAGTAAGTCCCTTCTATCCCGACTTTCTCAAGGGTCTTTATTTAAGAAGGGATGCTGTATTTTGTCAAATGCTTTTTTTTGCAACTATTGACAGGATCATATGTTTTTTATCTTTTCTTTTTTTGATGTGATGTATCACATTAATTGATTTGCGAATATTGAACCAGCCCTGTAACCCAGGAATGAATCCCACTTGATCCTGGTGGATAATTCTTTTTATGTGCTGTTGAGTTCGATTTGCAAGTATCTTGTTGAGGATTTTTGCATCTGTATTCATCAAGAATATTGGCCTGTAGTTCTCCTTTTTTGCTGGGTCTCTGTCGGCTTGGGAATCAAAGTGATGCTGGCGTCATCAAATGAGTCCGGAGGTTTCCTTGGATTTCTAGTTTTTGGAATAGTTTGAGAAGAATGGGTATTAATTCTGTTTTAAATGTCTGGTTGAATTCCCCAGGGAAGCCATCTGGCCCAGGGCTCTTATTTGTTGGGAGATTTTTGATAACTGATTCGATTTCCTCACTTGTTATGGGTCTGTTCAGATTTTCTATGTCTTCCCATGTGAATTTTGGTACTGTGTGTGTGTTTAGGAATTTGTCCATTTCTTCTAAGTTGTCCACTTTGTTGGCATATAGTTTTTCATAGTGTTCCCTGATAATTGCTCGTATTTCTGAGGGGTTGCTTGTAATCCGTCCATTTTCATTCATGATTTTGTCTATGTGAGTGCTCTGTCTTTTCTTTTTGAGAAGCCTGGCTAGAGGTTTGTGAATTTTGTTTCTTTTTTCAAAAAACCAACTCTTGGTTTCATTGATCTGTTCAACTGTTTCTTTGGTTTCTATATTGTTTATTTCTGCCCTAATTTTTATTATTTCTCTTCTCCTACTGGGTTTGGGGTGCTCTTGTTGCTCTCCCTCTTGTTGCTTTAGGTGCACTGTTATATTTTGCACTTTTTCTAATTTCTTGAAATAGGCCTGGAGGGCAATGTACTTTTCCTCTTAGGACTGCATTCGCCGCATACCATAGAGATTGGATTGTTGTATTCTCATTTTCATTTGTTTCCATATATTTTTAAATTTCTTCTCTAATTGTCTGATTGGCCCATTCATTCTTTACTAGGGTGTTCTTTAGCTTCCATGTTTTTGGGGGTTTTCCAAACTTCTTCCTGTGATTGATTTCAAGTTTCAAAGCATTATGATCTGAAAGTGTGCATGGTATGATCTCAATTCTTTTATATTTATTGAGGGCTGCTTTATGTCCCAGTATGTGATCTATCTTGGAGAATGTGCCATGTGCACTTGAGAAGAATGGGAATTCCATAGCCTCAGGATGTAGAGTTCTAAATATTTCTGTCAAATCCATCTGGTCCAATGTGTCATTTCAGTCCATTGTGTCTTTCTTTGTTGATTTTCTGTGTAGTTGATCTGTCCATTGCTGTAAGTGGAGTATTAAAGTCCCCTGCTATAAGCACGTTCTTATCGATAATGCTGTTTCTGTTTGTGATTGTTCTATGTATTTAGGTGCTCCCATATTTGGTGAGTTGACATTTATAATTGTTAGCTCCTCCTGATGGACAGACTCTTTAATTATTATATAATGCCCTTCTTCATCCCTTGTTACTGTCTTTACTTTAAAGTCCAGTTTGTCCAATATAAGTAAAGCTAGTCCAGCTTTTTTTGACTTCCTGTAGCATGATAGATATTTCTCCATCCCCTTACTTTCAATCTTAGTGTGTCCTCCTGTCTAATATGAGTTTCTTGTAGACAGCAAATAGATGGATTTTGTTTTCTTATCCATTCTGCTACTCTATGTCTTTTGATAGGGGCATTTAGTCCATTTACATTTAGTGTTATAATTGAAATATATGGGTTTAGAGTCATTGTGTCGTTTGGGATTCATGCTGGTGGTGTGACTCTAGCATCTTGCGTTCCTTGCAACATTTCCCTCAGAGTCCCCCTCAGGATTTATTGTAGACCTGGTTTAGTGGTGACAAATTCTTTCAATTTTTGTTTATTTGGAAAAACTTTTATCTCTCCTTCTATTCTGAATGACAGGCTTGCTATGTAGAGGATTGTTGGCTGCATATGTTTTCTGTTCATCACATTGAAGATCTCCTGCCAATCCTTTCTGGCCTGCCAAGTTTCAGTAGATAGGTCTGCGACCACTCTGATAGGTTTCCCTTTTTATGTTAGGGCCCTTTTCTCCCTAGCTGCTTTCAAAATTCTCTTTGTACTTATATTTTGCCATTTTTCACTATGATATGTCATGCAGAAGATTGATTCAAATTATGTCTGATGGGAGTTCTCTGTGCCTCTTGAATTTCAACGTCTACTTCCCTCCCCAGGTTGGGGAATTTCTCTGCTATAATTTGTTCCAGGACTCCTTCAGCACCTTTCCCTCTCTCTTTTTCTTCTGGAATGCCTATGATATGGATATTGCTCCATTTAATTGTATCGCTGAGTTCTCGAACACTTCTTTCATGTTCCTGGATCAGCTTATGTGTTTTTTTGTTTGTTTGTTTCTTCTTTTTCTATAATTGTGTCTTCTAAATCACTTATTCTCCTTTCTGCCTCTTCAGTCCATGCATTGGACGCCTCCAGTTTATTATATATCTCATTTATTGCATTTTTAAGTTCATCATAACTATTTTTAAGCTCCATGGTGTTTGTAGCCATAGTTTCTTTGATGTCCTCCATGCTTTTTTCAAGCCCAGCGATTAATTTTATGATTATTTTTCTAAATTCTTGTTCAGTTATATTGCTTTTATCTGTTTTGAGCAGTTCTTTAGCTGTTAATTCTTCCTGGAATTTCTTTGAGGAGAGTTCTTTTGTTTCATCATTTTGGTTAGCTTTCTATCTCTTGTTAGTTTTAGAAGTTTGTTATGCTCTCTGCACCTATGAGCACTGCTGTACCAAAGAAGGCTCTTTGTCTGTCCAGGCCCTATCCGTTCAGAAAGTGTTCTTTGAAGTATCTCTTGGTCTCTCTTGTTGAGACCTTGGGCATTTTATTTTCCTACTCGTAGTGGTATTTGGGACTCTCCACCATGTGTACTTTGGCTTGTTTCTTGAGATAGCCCTGGAGAAGAAAACAGACAGACAAACACACAGGGAACAAAGGCACACAAACGCACAGACAAATCCACCAAACACGCACACCAAAAGGGATAACAAAAAAGAAAAGAGAAAAGAGGGAGGAGGGAAGGCGAATAATAAAAAATAACAATCCATAAAAAAGAAAAAAAGAAGAAAAGAAAAGGAAAAAGGAAGAAACCCAATAGACAAAGAACAGTTTATAGCATATAGCCAGATTTCCCAGATACAAATAAATAGCCAGGTGTATGCAGTGCTGGTTCAAGAGCATAGAGAAAGAGAGAAATGACAGGGCGGGGGTTAGACGAAATTGGAAGTGAAATGAACAGGTAGAGGGAAAAAGAAGCTTTTCTCAAAGAGAGAAAGAGTGGAATATGTTTGGAGAAGAGGTGAAAGAAATTACGATGGTGTTATCCGAACAAACTATATAGGGTGATTACTCCAGAGAGAAAGAGATGAAAAGGTAGATACGTGTAGAATTTACATCTTGAGAATGGATTAAATGTGACTGTTTAAGCAAGCCAGTGACCAGAATTAATCAGGGCAGTGCATCCATGTTGGTCTTGCTCTGGCTCCTGTAAAAAAAGAAAATAATAAAAATAAATAAATAAATAAATAAAACTAATGAAAAATATAAAAATAAATTTAAAAATAAAGGGAAGAGGGCAGCTCTTTGGCAGGGATGGCGTGGTTTGATCCAATGTGTCCCTCAGGCGTCGTGCCTTGATGGNGCCATCCAGGCGCCCCTCCAGTCCCTTCTTGAACCAAGCACTGCAACTCACTTTTTTGGGTGTGTAAACTCCCTGTGCCGGGGGTGCAGCCAAGATGGGCCATGCTCTATATCCCAGGCCAGGCCTCCTTTCCAGATCCTATTCCAAATCCCATTCCAGATGCCCCACTGAAATTGCCAGAAACACAAACTCGCAGGCAGGCCCGTCAGGGCAGTCCCAAGCCTCTTACCTTCCCCCTGTGGATTGAGCCAGAGGCTGTCTCCTCCAGGTCGAGCTGGCGCGCAGGGAGCAGTTTCATCCAGGGGTCGCCTGGGACAAGTGTGTTCTGCCCAAGGTCAGCTGGAGAGCAGGAAACCGGGTCCCTCTGTGTCAAGTCGCCGAAACACGTACTTGTGGGCAAATCTCCCAGTTTTAAGCCCTTCGTCTCCCCTCTAGGGATCCCGCCAAGCCAGAAGCACAAAGGCGCGGCCACCACGCGTCCCCTCCAGGTTGGGCTGGTGAGCCGGGAGCAGTTTCTCCGAGGGTCGCCTGGGACGAGTGTGTCCCACCTAGGGTCAGCTGGAGAGCAGGAAACTGGATCCCTCTGTGCCCCGAGCGGAGGTTTTTCTTTTCTCCAGCTACAGGGACAGTGTCTTGAGCTGTTTCAGCCACTCTCTTTCCCCTCTAGACTCCCTGCAGAGGGGGATCCCCCATCCCTCTGTGTCTCTGGTCCCGGTCCGATTTTATCTTCCCCAGTTCGCACTCACGCTAGAAGGTTTTCTCAGCAAACTCTGTCTCTTTTCCTCCCAAACTCCTGGATTCTGTAAGGGTTCCTATGGCTTCAGGCCTTCTCCGTGTGAGATATGGGGGCAAGTGCAATGTACAGAGTTCCCTACTTCTCTGCCATCTTGCCCCTCCTATGTATTCCATTTTTTAATATAAGACTTTCCTCAATAATTATATAATTATTGACAACAATTAAAATACACTTCAATTCTTCCTTAAAACGTCATCAATTCACACAAACAGGACAAAATAAGTTCTCTAAATGTCATCTTTAAGGTACATATATTTTAAGTTATCAATTTTTATGGCTGCAAAAGTGTTTTATACTTACTGATAACTTATTTTATTCAAAGTAATATAATTATGTTAATTAACTTTGATAATACTGAATGAGACAAAAGAGTGCTCTGTTATTATCAAAAGAATGCTCAGTTTTTTCTTTGCCATCAGATTGTTGAAAGAATTGCCAGTTTTATACTCTATGTTAACTCTACATAGCTTTCATTATAGACATCAGAAAACAGTTTTTGTGCATATTAATGTGATTGTATTTTTTTAGGTTGTATGGACTTGATATTTAAGTAAATGTTTATTCAATGTAAGTTAAAAACACTTTTTTTTCCTTTTTAGGGATCAGATTAATTGAATTTTAATTTACACATAGTGAAATTCACCAATTTATGTATATAGTTCCAAGTCTGGCAAATGTATATAGTCATATAACCACCAAAAAAATCAAGATATAAAATATTTCCAGAATGCCCCAAAATACCTTAGTATTCCCTTGAATGCAATCTCTATCTCTACTCCCACTTCTTGGCAACCACTCACCTGATTTCTGTCCCTCTGACTTGTCTTTTCTTAGAGCATCACATAAGTGAAATCATAGAGGAGGTAGCATTTGGTGTCTGGCTACTTTCATTATGGCCAATGCTTATAAACTTCACACATAGTTTTACATTTATGAGTAGTTTATTCCTTTTTGTTGCTGTATAGTATCTTATTGTATGGATATACCATAGTTTGTTTACTTATTCACTAGCTAGTGGATGTTTGGGAACTTTATAGTTTTGGGTGACTGTGAATTTTGCATTACTCCAACCAGCAACTCCCACATTATTAGAATTTCTTGTGTTCTACATCTCCATACAAGTAATTTTTTTAAAATGAAGGTATCTGTATTCCATATATTTCCTCTACAGCTTGACCAGAAAATTAACCCACAGAATGTGAGAAAGGTATCTGTAAACTATGTATCTAATAAAGGTTTAATATCTAAAACATACCAGAAATTCATACAACTCAGTACCAAAACAATAAGAACAACAACAAGATATAACCTGATTTTAAAAACGACAGTTTCAGGCACCTGGGTGGTTCAGTCGAGTAAGCATCCAACTTTGACTTAGGTCATGATCTCACAGTTTGTGAATTTGAGCCCCATTTCGGGCTCTGCGCTGACATCTGAGAGCCTAGAGCCTGCTCTCTCTGTTAATTTTAGACTGCTGTTAATTTTAGCCATTTTGACTGGTATGTAGTGATATCTCATTGTGGTTTTGATTTGTATTTCTCTGATGATGACTGATGTTGAGTATCTTTTCATTGGTCTGTTAGCCATCTAGATCTCTTCTTTGGAAAAGTGTATATTCGTGTTTTCTGCCTATTTCTTAATTGGATACTTTGGTTTTTGGGTGTAAAGTTTGGTAAGTTTTTTATAGATTTTGAATACTAACCTTTTATCCTATATGTCATTTACAAATATCTTCTCTCATTCTGTATGCCACCTTCTAGTTTTGTTGATTGCTTCCTTCACTGTGCAGAAGATTTTTATCTTGATAAAATCCCATTAGTTCGTGTTTGTTCTTGTTTCCCTTGCTTTTGGTGATGTGTCTAGTAAGAAGTTGCTCTGGCCGAGGTCAAAGAGGCTACTGCCTGTGTTCTCCTTTAGGATTTTGATGGTTTTCTGTCTCACACTTGGGTCTTTCATCAATTTTGAATTTATTTTTGTGTAAGGTATAAGAACGTTGTCCAGCTTAATTCTTCTGCGTGTCACTGTCCAGTTTTCCCATCACCATTTGTTAAAGGAACTGTCTTTTTTCCATTGGATATGCTTTCCTGCTTTGTCAAAGATGAGTTGACCATATAATCATGGATCCATTTCTGGGTTTTCTATTCTGTTTCATTCATATATGTGTCTGTTTTTGTGTCAGTATCATACTGTCTTGAAGACTACAGCTTTGTTTTGTTTTTTTAATGTTTTATTTCTGAGAGAGAGAGAGAAAGAGAGAGAGCATGAGCAGGGGAGGGTCAGAGAGAGAGGGAGACATAGAATATGAAGCAGGATCCAGGCTCTGAGCTAGCTGTCAGCACAGAGCCTGATGCGAAACGTAGGACTAGAACCCACAAACCATGAGATGATGACCTGAGCCGAAGTTGAACGCTTAACTAACTGAGCCACCCAGGCTCAGCTTTGTAATATTGCTTGAAATAGGAATCATGATACCTTTAAGTTTTGTTTTTCTTTTTCATATTGCTTTAGCTATTTGAGGTCCTTTATGGTTCCATACAAAGTTTAGGATTGTTTGTTCTAGTTCTGCAAAAAATGCTGGTGGTATTTTGAGAATGATTGTATTAAATGTATAGATTATTTTTTGTAGTATAGACATTTTAACAATGTTTGTTCTTCCATCCATAAGCATGTGATGCTTTTCCATTTCTTTGTGTCCTTTTTAGATGAAANCTTATAAAAGATTATTATTATTATATAAAACTTATATATTGAAAGAAAAAAGTATTTTATATATATAAATAAAATAAGAACTGGAAAGATGCTTAAAATTATCAACATTTAATAAAAATATCAATATACCTAAATATAAGGCTCTACCTAATATCTCTAGTATTATCAGATAAGCAGTATACAATAATTTGAAAGTGGTAATGTAATGATAGTGCACTAATAAATGAAAAATTGAGAATAGTCTAATATCTAAAAATGAGAGAATTATTAAGATATTGATACAATGTGATGGATGGGCATCCAGTAGAAAAGTAGAAAAATGAATCTGAAAGGTATGATACATGGTATAATCCCAGTTTACATAAGTATAACATCACAGTGTGTTGGAAAGAATAGACTATAATGTTACAACATTGTCAATGTCTAGTATAATGTATGCAAGTTAAAAGAAAGATTAGGCAGGCACTCCATTCTGCGTTAGCTACCTCTAAAGGAAAATCATAGGGAAAGGGAAGAAATAGTCTGAGTCCTTGAGAGAATTATGGTGTTGCTAAGCCAATCTTGAGTCTGTCTTCTGTTAAACAATTGTTATGTGAAGTAAAGTCTCCTTATATAGACCACTTTTAAGTGGACTTTATACCACTTGCTCAAATGCAGAGTAAACTACAAACAAAAGAAGAGTGCACAATAACTATGAAACAGTTTTTTCAAATGTTAGTTTATTTACTTGAAAAATTTATTTTACTCCCTTTTCCCATGACTCTCATTCTCTCAGTCCTCTTGATATTGTGTAGAATCATAAGAATTTCTTCTAGTATGATTAAAATTATCAAGGATAAAGCAGTTTTCTTAAATAAGTATTCTAGAAATATACTTACGATCTCTCTGTGCACTCTTGTTGGGAAGAATAATTTGTGCAATGCTACTTGTTCTGAGGAAAGTTTTTAGATCTAGATAATATTCATTCAGTAAAGCATTTGGCAAAATTTGTCATGTTGCACTTGGAAAGAGGTAGAAAAACTTGTTTTCCACTTGTGGTATAAGAACATGCAATGTTAACATTCTGTATTCACACAGAAGGAAGTTTCTGAGCACTTAATATAGTTTTCTCAACTATTTCTTATGAAACCTTTTTAACATTACTTTTAAAGAAGAAACTGAACCTAATATTATGCAATTCACAATTGCTCAAATAAACAAATACAGACCAAAAAAAAAAGAAAAAAGAAAAAGAAATGAAACCCTTTAGGGAAAATTGAAACCTGTTCTGATANATAAGAACATGCAATGTTAACATTCTGTATTCACACAGAAGGAAGTTTCTGAGCACTTAATATAGTTTTCTCAACTATTTCTTATGAAACCTTTTTAACATTACTTTTAAAGAAGAAACTGAACCTAATATTATCCAATTCACAATTGCTCAAATAAACAAATACAGACCAAAAAAAAAAAAGAAAAAAGAAAAAAAATGAAACCCTTTAGGGAAAATTGAAACCTGTTCTATTTTAAAGCGATAGTATATAAACCAAAAACACTCACAAAAAGATATTTTAAGCAAATAATGAAATTTCTTATATGTATTCCCCAAATACCAATTACTAAAATATACATATAAAAACCTAGCTTGAGGAAATTTGCAAGAAAGGAATTCAAGAATTTAGTTTATCCTAAGCCTATGTTATGGTATAACTTCTAAAAATAATGTAAAATTTTCTCTATACATAGACTATCTGTATTGTGGTATGAGATTAACCACAAAATGGAGAGATTTTATATGTATAACTAGGATTCCTAATAAGTTGGCTTTCATTTAATCACAAGGGAGATTGGATGGGCCTAACTTAATAGGATGAACACTTGTTATGAATTTATCAAATTAACACTTATTCAGTGGAGTACAAGGTACCAGATGGCAAACCATGGCCCACAAACAGACCAAAGAAGGGAATGAAATAGTGGAGTTTATCTGACAAGTCCAGTTGAAATACCCAGTTTGCCTCAAGTGGCCACACGGGGAGGCCAACCTGGAGTACAAACAGAGAGAAACAGGACCTGGAGCATAATGCTTTATTGGAGTCCATCGATGGAGTGCAGTGGGGTTCCCAGGCTAAGGTTGGATTGGTTCATTCAAACCAAAAGAGTTACGTTTGGTTAAGCCACCCAAAGGTCTTATCTCGGGGCACATAAGGGGAAGGCACTGGGAGGCAGAGAAGATTGTTGCTCACACAGGCTGTTGGGAAGTTATATCAAGAACTCATTTTTGCTTGTGACTCTGTAGGCTACTATTTTAGGCATTATCTTGCATGAGGAGACAGGTGTCAGCCTGAGGTCACTGCAGGCTACCTGACCAAAAAAGCAAGGTCCAAAAGCAGCAATACCATGAAGTAGCTTAGCTAAACCCTGGACAACCTTTTAAAAAAGAATCTGAAAGTCAGAGACAAAAGAAGTGTCAGAGACACTTTCCTTTTGGCCTTGAAGAAGCTAAACCACTGTTCAGTGGAAAGGGTCAATGGGAGAGGATGGTGGGCAGTCTCTAGAGGCTACAAACTACAAGGAACTTGACGCTATCAGACTTCAGTGACTGGGAAAATGACACCAAGCCTCAGATGAGATTGGAGACCTGATTGACACCTGCTCACAGCCAAGTTCCAAAATGATTGTGCCTCATCTAAGGCATGTCCAGACTCCTGATCCATGGAAACTGTGAGATAAGGATGGGTGTTTGAAGCCTCTAATATTGCTGCAATAAATAAGTAATATAGTTATAATGTGGTGAAAAGTAGGACCAATACTAGGAGCAAAAAAGCACACAGTCCTGTCTCTAATCTCATGAGGCTTAGACTGTAACAGAAGAGATAGACGAGTCATATAGTCACAATTCTAACACTGAGATATGGGCTCTAAAACAATAGCATGTGATTTTCCCACAGCACATAACAAAGGACTCCTTCCAAGTTCAAGGATCATGCAGTGATGTTTAATGAGAGATTGGAAGGATTAATTAGAAATAAACTTCTACAAAGAAAAGAAGGTGTGGTAATACAACTACCTCATTAGAACAAGATCCTATTCCAGCCCTTTCCCATTAGATAATAAATACATTGCCTTCAAGGCAAATAATATATCTTGTTTTGTCTTATTCATAGAGTCCAGAGCATAATAAGGTGCTCATTATGCACTGGATGAATAAATGAATGAATCACTGGTATCATAAGGAAGTAAGCTTTGGCTGTGTATAAGAATATTCCTCGTCTCAGAACTGCCCTTAATGGAGTAGTTGGATTGCATTAGTGGAAGTCTAAGCAGACACAGCATGATCACCACTCAAGAGTATTGCAAATGTACTGAGGAGTCTGTTGAAGCGATTCTAGTTTTCAGCCTCTGCTCAGTCCTTGGAGTGATGAACAGAAATCTTGATATACGTGGTGGGGTATCTTAATGCAAACAGGAACTGGAGAAAGGAACCATTAGAAAATGAGAGACTCAGCCCTAATAAGATGCATTAGCGAGTAAAGATACCTTAGGACTATAAAACAGTTCTTTTGACATAGAAAAAATAATCAGGGTATTCACCTTAAAGCTCAAATAAAATAATGCGTATTCATAAATGAAGAATCATACAAGGAACCCTATTTCTTTTTTTTAATTTTTAATGCTTTTATTTATTTCTGAGAGAGACAGAGAGACAGAGAGAGACAGAGAGAGAGAGAGAGAGCTTGAGCATGGGAGGGTCAGAGAGAGAGGGAGATACAGAATCTGAAGCAGGTTCCAGGCTCTGAGCTGTCAGCACAGAGCCCGTCGCGTGGCTCAAACCCACTAACCGTGAGATCATGACCTGAGCAGAAGCCAGACGCTTAACCAACTGAGCCACCCAGGTGCCCCGAGGAATGGTATTTCAAAGGATTATCAGACTTTCTGAGCCCCTTCTCAGCCAGGAAATATATAAGAGAAAAGGATTTCAAGATTTGTAGACAAGCGTATATATGCATACCCCTTTAAGGTGAGGGACTAGTCTTTGGAATGCAAAGAATCTTTAGTGCCTTGGTTTGAAAACACACCATTCTTGCTATTTAAACTGGTATCTCAACTGGAAATGGAAAAATTAGGTGTAAGTCCTGCAAACATAAACAATGATGGGTCGGCCTGTGAGTCCAAAATTCTAATAGGTTTTTTTTTTTTGCTTAATCTCCAATGCAGATAGTTATATGTAGGTATTAAAAAATTGAGCTAGGCCAATATGATTTCTTTGGCTACTGTGTATGATCAAAATCAGTCATCATTTGTAATTTAACAATCTTATTTTGGGTTTGTTTGTAAAGTTTGGTTATGCCAGTAGATAATAATAAACTAAACACACATTTTGACTATTGTTTATCTTTATCATGGGTAGTTCACATTATAATCTGGGGTAACAATTAGACACCATGAACATCAAAATAGGAAAAAATTAACTTACATGAAATGTAATCGATAACCTCTGATGAAAAAAATCTATCTTTGATAATAAAAGGAGTTGTTAGCTCTTGCGGGGAGAGGACTTGGTTTTCATACACTTTTACTATATCAGACTCTAACTTAAAACCAGACAAATAGAATTCAAAATATTTGTTGAATACATTAGTGGCAGCATGAAGAGCTATTTGTAATTAAACTAACCAAAATCATCATTTTTCTTTAGTATTTTATTTTTTAATATTTAGCTAGATTATTTTTATTATTGAAAATGCTTTGAATATGGGGTGCCTGGGTGGCTTAGTCGGTTAAGCGTCCGACTTTCCCTTAGGTCATGATCTCGCGGTTCGTGGGTTCGAGCCCCGCATAGGGCTCTGTGCTGACTGCCAGCTCAGAGCCTGGAGCCTATTTCAGAGTCTGTGTCTGCCTCTTTCCCTGACCCTCCCCTGCTCACACTGTCTCTCTCTCTCTCTCCTAGAAATAAATAAAAATATTAAAAAAATAAGAAAATGCTTTGAATACAATTCCTACATCAGTGTAAAATATAAAAATTATGTTGATTTTATTCTTTTAATGTATCTTCTCATATTTTATGGAAAAAGTGCTGCTGTTATAATTGTGAGGACTAACAAAATTATCCTGACAACTAGTTTTGAAAAAATTAAAGGAGCAAAATGATAAATTATTCTGTTAAACAATTTCTAATGCTATAAATGCTAACATGACTTAGCCTCTTTTTAGATAAGAATTTGAGAAAAGTAAGAATTATTTAAATCAGCTTTCAGTATAGGAAAGCTGAATATAAAATGCTAATTAATGTAACTGTTGTTGATGATACTGTCCAGAGAAATGGATATATTCTCACAGTTTTTAAGTTACATGAAGTGAATTACATGGACTATTTTAAAATATTTTATTACTAACAATTATAGAAGCTTATCTCCAGGCAGAATAATGTAAAGATAAAATCTGTGAATAAGTTCCCATAAAAACTGAACAGATAGTCAACATATCTTGTTAAATAAAATAGTTTAATTATTACATGAAGTGAAATGAGGCCTGAAAATTGTATTTGTATACATCAAATATATGCCAAATTATTTGTCTTTATATTGACAATCATTAATAATTATTTATAGATGATACAAATATTTAATGCAAATTTTATTTGGTATAATTTACCAAAATTATAAAAAATCTTTCTGAGAAGTTACCTTTACAGCATGATGTAACAGTGCTAAATATATTTAAAAATAGAGGTCTTCAATAATATTTATAGTAATTAAAAGAAAATTAGACCTTAATTATAATAGAAGACCTTAAAGTGGTATTTTCAGAATATGACTCATATTGTTTACATAGCTCTCTCCATTGTTGTTGTGGGAGATAAATATCAGACTTTTTTGCTTTTTCTTAAATATGGTAAAATAAAAGCAAAAAGAGTAAAAGGAATAAGAGTGACTTCAAATGTTTGCTACAATTGGTTGTAAAAACTCATTGTGCAACAAACAAAGCACCCACAAGGTAACCTCTCAAAGACTAGTTACGACCTAAGAGATACGGCCAGTAAAGAAAAAGATGATGCTTAGTCAAGTTCAGTCAGGACAATAACTCAATGGGATCACTTTAAGTTCCTCAAGCATAATATACAGGTTTGGTCTGGGGTTCATTTCTGTCAATTCCTATACTTATTTTATTTATTTTTTTAGCATACACTATATTGAGTAGTCTGGGAGCATTTACAGACACTATACAAACTCAAAAGATAAAGCAAAAGAACAAATGATTGCAAATACATTTGCATAGAATTAAAACTAAATAAAACTTAGGAATTGGATATTTATATTTGCTGTTTATTTCTCTTTTCCTTATAGCAATACATGCATGAAAAACCAAGTAAAACAAAAGTGCTTATAAAATCATTATAACAGTTTCCATTTTTTTGAGTGCCAGGTACATGCACTTAGGTGCATACATGGCAGGATTAGGAAGGTGAGTGATCTTTATGTCAAGCTTGTAGGTTAAATGTCAGTGCCCACATTTTATGGGTGAGGAATCTGGCTAAGAAGAAGAAGTGCATTTCTAATGATTATAGGCTAGCAGGTAATAGAGATAGGATTTGAACTCAAGGCTGTGTGTCTCCAAATCTAGGACACTTTCACCGAAGTCTTTGGCATTTTCAGATAGGTTGAAATAAAATACATAGTGTGGAATAAATCTATGTACAGGAAAGTAAGTATTTCCTTAAAGAAGTCACAGACCCTGCAGAGTAATAGTTTTTATAATGAATGCACCAAATTTATAACATTAAGTTATACTTAATATCTTAATGGAAATATCTACATTCAGAATTTTGCATTTTGTTCCATTTTCTCCAAGAACTGTATGCTTTCTTGAATGGTTTTTGCATTACAAATATACTATTGTTGGATTTTTCATTACCAAACTGACAATAATTTCAAAGATATGTTTTTATGAGGAATAAGAGGACAATTAGCAACTTTAAACATTCTATATGTGTCCAAAAATATTATAATGTGTACTGCTTGTTGGATCACTTTTTACATAGGTTACACTGTTTAGTTTAGTTTTTTTTTAAAGTAGGCTTTAGGTGTGAAACAGGAATAAAAATTTTGTTTTTGACTTGTTAGGAATTAGATTCTTGAGAGGGTCCTATGTAAATGTTAGTCAGAAGGAATTACAAGTAAGAATTAAGTTCAAAAAAGAAATCTGAATAGAAGACACTGAATTGACAATCAATAGAACGGTGGGATCAGCTGAAGGCAACTTTGTGATATGGTCATATTGTAAGAGACTGAGGAGAGAACATACCTGCAGTAGAATACTAACATTTAAAGGACTGATAGGAGAGAGTAAATCTTAAAGAGATGCTGAGAATTAATCACTAGGGGAAAGGTCCATAAGGAGAAATGGGTAAGAGGTACGAGGAAAATATGATTTTTAAAAGGAGGTTAAAATCTTCTGAGATGTCTACTGATTTTATACCATAGAGACCAATGGTGACCTGATTAAGAATATTTTGGTGCATCATGGGGACATAAGTCAAATTTTAGTGTCACAAGGAATAAATAATCAGTGAACAAATCAGAGTGGAAGCTTTAGGCAACTTTGTCAATGATTTTGGCTATAAACGTAGGTAGGAAACAGAAAAAATAATGATGAGGGAAGTGCAATAAAAAAAGATTGTCCATGGGGCGCCTGGGTGGCTTAGTCAGTTAAGTGTCCGACTTTCGCTTAGGTCATGATCTCGCGGTTCGTGGGTTCGAGCCCCGCGTCGGGCTCTGTGCTGACTGCCAGCTCAGAGCCTGGAGCCTGTTTCAGTCTGTGACTCCCTCTCTCTCTGACCCTCCCCTGCTCACACTGTCTCTCTCTCTCTCTCTCCTAGAAATAAATAAAAAATATTTAAAAAAAGAAAAAAAGATTGTCCATGATTCTTTTTTATTTTCTTTAATTATTTTTATATAAGAGATACTGAACAAATTTACATGCCAGTGAAAAACAGTGAAGATGTTAAAGTTATGGGTAAAAGAAGCCCTAAACAATTGAAGATCCCTCAGAATTTTCAGCATAAGATATAAATAGTAGGCAGAAAAATTAGATTCTAAAGTATATATGGAAAATGTGCTTTTTCTCCTTACTGTCCTCAACATCAAGAAGAAAACTGAGTATAATAACATATTTTCCTCTTGTCTTTACTAGAATGAAAAAAGCAGACCCTTTCTTGTGATAACTAAGGGGAAACCTAACATGAGGTAATTTATTACATCTGCTACTCTGATAAGAGACTTCATATGGATGAAAACAAAGCAAAGAATATTTTACAGAGAAATGGGAATTACTCTTTTCACAGGAAATGGTAGACAACTTGCTAAACCAGGAAAATTTTTCTTCTGCCATATGGCTTTAAATTAAACTTTGTCTCTTCCACCTGAGTTTCTGTCCTTGGAATATGTATGTGTGTTTGAGCTAACAGGTGCTTTAATTAGTGAAATGTCAGGTTTCAAGCTCCTAGGAATGAGACTAACAATAAAGATGGATTCATGGCTATTTCAATGGCAGAGTCCAAGAATTCATTCCAACACTACCCCCACCTTCTCCTCCACTAACACCCCAAGCCCATTCTCCACCTGACACTAATGGCACCACCTGCTACTAATAGGACTTTAGTAGCAAAGGGCATCACTACTTTGGAAGCTAAGTCAAAGATATTCACACTCAAATTGTGTACATGAGTGGGAGAGGAGGAAATAGATTTAGGTAATAAGACCTACTCTTATGTATGTGAGTAGATTTCCCTTAGAGGTGCTGGAGATTTCTAAGACAAGATTTATGGAATCACTTGGGAAATAGGAACCAGTCTTAGGACAGAGCACAAGTTAGGTCATGGGTGGAGTCGTGGTGGCATTCACCATGGAAATACTTGGAGAAGACTAACTTCAAAGATGCTCTCCTTGGGGCTCCAGGGTGGCTCAGTCACTTAAGCATCTGACTCTTGATTCCAGCTCAGGCCATGAGATCACAGCTCATGGGATCGAACCTCTGTGCTGACGACTGACAGATTCTTTCTCCTTCTCTCTCTTCCCCCACCTCAAAATAAATAAATAAACATTAAAAAAAAAGATGCTTTCCTTGAACTCTGATAGAAGAATTTTGTCAATAGTTTATCCTTTTCTCTCCTTTTTGTATCTGCCTTTTAAATTGTGCCGATTGATAAATGAACAAATTCTTTCCTGACTGTAGTCTTGGAGAATCAGAAGATGCATAACAATAATTGGGAAAAATGTTCTAATTCTTTCTGCTCATTGGTTCCTATGACAATGAAATTGTTTACTTTCTCTTTAATGCAGGCAAAAAGGTAAAACTACACAGAAAAGAAGGGAAAAACTAATCAACATGTTGGTAGTCCAAATGGGATTGACATGCAAGGTTGAGGATGAGGCTGTGGATAAATAGCAAGGAGGGAAGAAGTTTATTGTGGATGAGTAAACCTAATAACTGAGAGAGAAAAATACAAAGGGGGATAGAAATTTCATATGTGGATGGTTAAGAAACTCGTAAGGATAGTTACTTTAAAATAATGGTTGGGAATTAGCAGTGTGGAACTAAGATGACACAGGTCTCACCTCTGTTTTTTTTAAAGCATGAGACGTGAAGAAACATTTTCTAGTGAGGATAGTGAGAAAAGTAATGCCTTCAGGAAAGAAAAAAACCTAGGTTTCAGTTTAGCTAGAAGCCTAAGGGAAGGGTCCCTGAAAAATCGATAATACAGGTGTGGCAGGCAGAATAATGGCCCCAAAAGGTGGCCACAACTTAATCCTCAGAACCTGTAAATACGTTGCCTGACATAGCAAGCAGGACCTTGAAGATGTGGTTAGGTTAACGGCCTGCAGGTGGGAGAAAGTAGCCTGGACCAGTCAGGAGCGCCCAATTTAATCACAGGTGCTTAAAAGCAGAAAACCTTTCTGGGTCGTGGTCAGAGGGAGATGTGACTGTGAAAAACAGGTCAGAGACGGATTCTTCCCCCAGAGTTTCCAGGAAGGCGTGGGGCCTGCTGACTCCTTAATATTGGGACCTCTGACCTTCAGAACTGTAAGATAATAAATTTGTGTTCTTTTAAGCTATTAAGTTGGTGGTACTTGCTCATGACAGCTATAAAAAACTAATACATAGAATTTATTTATCATGGAGCAAAGGAGCCCATAGAGTACAAGGTAACGTGGGAGTAGTGGTGTCCATTGTACAAAACTATTGTCAGAATTAATGAGATTGAATATATAGACTGCATAACATGATTTTTGGAACATAGGCTCTCAGAAGGGGTAATTATTACTTAACTTATTTTCAGTGTTATGGATTAAGAAACGTGGTTGGCATTGCTGATAAAATGCTGAAAAATTTATATGTGGAGTTACTTCCATGTAGCTCATACTTAGATTGGTGAAAACTGAGTCATTATTTCTCAGTAGTTGAATAGTTTCCTGTTGAAATTATACCTGAATGGTGGACCTCCCCCAAAGGAAATATTTGTATTTACATTTACCCTTTGAGACTTAGTTTTCTTATCTATAAAATGAAATTTTCTCATCTCATTTCTGAACAGCTTAGGAGGACCAAATTTTTTATGTTAAAGTGATTGAACAAGGACAAAAGATTTTAAGGGCATAGGTTTAAAATGTTAATGTGTGTGTGTGTGTGTGTATTTAAAAGGCTTGAGAGTAGTTTTGGTGACAAATACAGCAACTATTCTTGTCTTTATTACTCTATTTTTGGCTACACACAAAGTGGTAATAGAGATGTTGGAAGTAGTGTTAGGTAATGTGAGCTTTTCACATTATTAGCCGTGGAGTCTGTAAAGGCAACCAATTATTTGTGGAGCTGCCATGGCTTCACAATTAGGGGGAAACACTAAAATCAAGGAAGTGTTTCTTAGTAATTTGTTGAGGATCAATTTAATTGTCCTTTGGCACTCAATGCTACCAAAACTCAATAAATAGTTCACTTGGAGGAAATGTGATGATGAGTAAAACCGATAGGAAAATAAGATAGTCACTGTTAGTCACTATTCAGCTTTTGTCCCAGAGATAATGCTATCATGTTGTGCTTAAATTAAATGTTGCAACATGGAAAAGTTCAAACATAAAAATAAGAATCCCAATCACCTATTTAAGTATATTCAACACATATTTATTAACCAAAAAAAAATGTGTATGCACTGCTAGTGTCACACAAAGATGAATTAGGAAAGATTTCTACACCAAGGATAATAAATAACAGTAACTAATTTTTATAATGTTCTGTAGCTTATAAAATATTCATGTATTTTATTCAAAAATTCTAAAATCTAGTAGTAATAGGAATACACAAGAGAAACTGACTTTCTTGAGAGCATAAGGAAACTAAGAAGTATAAGAGAGGAATCAGTGATATGGACGGGACGGTTATTAAATGGCTTATTTCATCTTTAGATGAAAAATCTGGGTTATGCTACACATTAGGAATTTGAATAAAATAGCAAATTTTGCTATTCCGTGAAGGAATTGAGTGTGATTATTGCAAAACACCAACTTGTAGTGGGCTTATTTTTTAACCAGCATTTTCAATTGCATGTAAATTATAAATTGCATGTAAAAAATCAGCTTTTTAAAAATGTATACAACTCTGGGTTTGAAAAGCATGATAGACAATATTTCCACCACTGCACAGTGTTCTGTCATGACCAGTTGCAGTTAACCCATTCTATGGTCCATCACTGACTCCATGGCAACCGATTCTCTGCTCTGATAATGTAATTCTATCTTTTCCAGAATTTCACATAACTTAACCATAGAATTGAGAGTCTTGTGTAAGATTGCTTTCACCAAGCATATTCCTTTTTTTTTTTCTTAGTTTACTGTCAAGTTGGCCTACATATAACACCCAGTGCTCATCCCAACAAGTGCCCTCCTCCATGCCCATAACCCCCCATCTCTTCTTCCCCACCCCCATCAGCCGACAGTTTGTTCTGCATTCAAGAGTCTCTCATAATTTGTCTCCTTCCCTCTCCCCAACTATTTTTCCCCTTCTACTCACACATGGTCCTCCGTTAAGTTCCTCCTAATCCACCTATACATGCAAATATGTGGCATCTGTCCTTCTCTGCCAGACTTCTTTTGCTCAGCATAACACCCTCAAGTTCCATCCATGTTGCTACACATGGCCAGATTTCATTTTTTCTCATTGCCATGTAGGATTCCATGGTATAGATAAACCACATCTTCTTGATCCATTCGTCCGTTGATGGACACTTAGGCTCTTTCCATGTTTTGGCTATTGTTGAGAGTGCTGCTATGAACATTGGGGTACATGTGCTCCTATGCATTAGCACTCCTATATCCCTTGGGTAAATTCCTAGCAGTGCTATTGCTGGGTCGTAGGGGAGTTCTGTTGTTAATTTTTTGAGGAACCTCCACACTGTTTTCCAGAGGGGCTGTACCAGTTTACATTCCCACCAACAGTGTAGGAGGGTGCCTGTTTCTCCGCATCCTGGCCAGCATCTAGAGTTCTCTCATTTTAGCCACTCTGACCAGTGTGAGGTGGTATCTCAGTATGGTTTTCACTTGTATTTCCCTGATGAGGAGGGATGCTGAGCATCGTTTCATGTCTGTTGGCCATCTGAATGTCCTCTTTGGAGAAAGGTTTGTTCATATCTTCTGCCCATTTCTTCGCTGGGTTGTTTGTTTTTCGGGTGTGGAGTTTGGTGAGTTCCTTATAGATTTTGGATACCAACCCTTTATCTGATCTGTCATTTGCAACTATCTTTTCCCATTCCGTCGGTTGCCTATTAGTTTCATGGATTGTTTTATTAGGACAATTTTTTAAAGAAGTTTTAAGTTCACAGCAATTTTGAGGCAAAGCAATAGAGGTTTCTCATATACTCCCTCCCCTTACACATGCAGAGTCTGTCCCATTAGCAGTATCTCCTAGCAGAGTGGTAGATTTGTTACAACAGATAACATTAACATATGTATAGATGTTGGGTGATTACCATTACCTTTAACTCAGTATTGTACCTTCCATGGGTTTGGACAAATATATAATGTGCATTTATTATTTATACAGAGTATTTTCCTAAAAACCGTCTGTGTTCTACCTATTCATCCTCCATCTCCTCAACCCTTGGCATTTACTAATTTTTTTTTTCAGTCTTCATAGTTTTGTCTTATCCAGAATGTCCTACAGTAAATATAGTACAGTTTAGGAGCACGTGGGTGTCTTGGTTGGGTGTCCGACTTCAGCCTGGGTCATGATCCTGTGGTTTTTGGGTTTGAGCCCCATGTTAGGCTCTGTGCTGACAGCTTGGAACCTGGAGCCTGCTTCAGATTCTGTATCTCTTTCCCTGCTCCTCCTCAGCTTGCACTCTGTTTCTCTCTCACTCAAAAATAAACAAAAAAAACATTATTTTTAAAATTTTTTAAAATTTATTTCTAGGAGAGAGAGAGAGAGACAGCGTGAGCAGGGGAGGGTCAGAGAGAGAGGGAGTCACAGACTGAAACAGGCTCCAGGCTCTGAGCTGGCAGTCAGCACAGAGCCCTTTGCGGGGCTCGAACCCATGAACCGTGAGATCATGACCTGAGCTGAAGTTGGACGCTTAACCTACTGAACCACCCAGGCGCCCCATCTTATTTTTTAAATAGTATAGCTTGCAGCCTTCTGAGACTGGCTTCTCTCACCTAGTAATATTAATTTAAGTTTCCTCTGTTTTCCATGGCTTGATAGCTCATTTCTCTTTTAGCCCTGTATAATATTACATTATCTGGATGTACCACAATTTATACATTCCCTTACTGAAAGATATCTTGGTTGATTCCAAGTTCTAGCAATTATTAACCTGATATAAACATCTGTGTAAGGTTTTGTGTGAACACAAATTTTTAACTCCCTTGGGTAAATATGAAGAAGCATGATTGCTGGAATATATGGTAGTAGTATAATATTTTAAGTAACCACTACCCTGTATTTCAAAATGACAGTACCATTTTGTTTTCTGAACAGTAATGACTGAGATCAACCTGCCATTAGCCTGTTGCTCCACATCCTTGACAGAATTTGGGGTCAATGTTCTGAATTTTGGCCTTTCTAATAGATGTAGAGTGATATCTCGTTGTTGTTTTTGGGGTATATGTGTATATATAATATGTATATATATATATGTTGTATGTATATCCTCTTATTGAGATAATGTAATATAATATTAGAGTGTTAAGTGTACAACATAATGATTTGATAGGTGTATGTATTGTAAAACTATTACCACAAAAAATTAGTTAACATCCATCATCACATATATAATTTTTTTCTTGTCATGAGAATTTAAGAACTGCTGTTAACAACTTTAAAATATACATTGCAGTATTGTTAATAGTCACCATGTTGTACATTATATCCCCACAATGTGTTTATCTTAGAACTAGAAGTTTGCACCGTTGACCACTTTCACACATTTTGCCCACCCCCCGCCTTTACCTCCTGCAATCATCAACCTATTCTATGTATTTGACTTCTTTAGTTTGTTTAGATCTCAAAATAAGTGAGATCATCCAGTATTTCTTTCCCTATCTGACATATTTCACTTAGCATAATGCCTTCAAGATTTTTCCATGTTGTGACAAATGACAGTATTTCCTTTTTATTGCTGTATACTATTCCGCTTATATAACATTACAGTATATTATAATACATAGAATTTTCAATCATATATATACAATATTACATATAATAGACTAGTCCATCATATCTGTCACATTTTGTTTTTCCTTTTATCTTTGTTTCCATCGCTTGGTTATTATAAATAAACCTGGAGGTGCAGATATGTTTTCAAGACCATGATTTTGCTTCCTTCAAATACCCCAAAGTATAAATGCTGAATCATATGGTATTGTATTTTGAATTTTTGGGGAACCTTCATACTGTTTTCCATGCAGCTCTGACAATTTACATTCCCACCAGTAGTGCACAAGTGTTTTCTTCTCACCACATCCTTGCAAATACTTGTTCTCTGCTGTATTTTCAACAATAGCCATTAAAAAAAATTTTTTTTAAATTTATTTACTTTGAGAGATAGAGTACAAGCAGGGGAGGAACAGAGAGAGGGAGAGAGGAAGAGAATCCCAAGCAGGCTCTGCGCTACAGTGCAGAGCTGGATACAGGACTTGAACTCACAAACCAAACTGTGAGATCATGACCTGAGCCAAAATCAAGAGTTGGGCACTTAACCCACCGAGCCACCCAGGTACCCCAATTATAGCCATTTTGAAAAGTATGAGGTGATATTTCATTGTGGTTTTGCTTTGTATTTCCCTGATGATTAGTTCTGTGGAGTACATTTTCCTGTACCTGTTGGCCTTTTATATGTCATCTTTGGAAAAATGTCTATTCCGATCTCCCTTTTTAAATTCTTTTTTCCATTTAGCTGTATGAAGTCCTTATGTATTTTGTATAGTAATCCCTTAACAGGTATATGATTCACAAATATTTTCTCCAATTCTGTAGGTGGCCTTTTTTCTACCTTGCTGGTAGAAACCTTTGCTATACAGAAGCTCTAATTTAGTTTGGTACAGTCCCACTTCTTTGTATTTGTTTTTTGCCTTTTGCCTTTTTTGGTATAAAATCCGTGTGTGTGTGTGTGTGTGTGTGTGTGTGTGTGTATGTATATATATAGATATATATACACACATATATATACACATATCTATCTATATACATATATATACACATATATATCTATCTATATACATATATATACATATATATCTATCTATATACATATATATCAATAGATATATATATACATATATATCAATAGATATATATACACATATATATCTATCTATATACATATATATATATCAATAGATATATATATTGCTAAGATCAATATCTAGGAACTTACCCTCTGTTTATTTGATAAATTGCATGGGTTTAGGTCTTATGTGTAAGATTTAAATTAAATGAGAGTTTATTCTGTGTTTTATAAGATGGGCCCACTTACATTCTTTTGCATGTGGCTATCTAGATTTACCAACGCTATTTACTGAAGAGCCTATCCTTTTTCCATTGTATATTCATGACGACTTTGTTGTAAATTAATTAACCATGTATGTGCAGGTTTATATCTATCCTCTCTATTCCATTCCTTTGGTTTATGTATCTGTTCTTATGCCAATACCATACTGATGTGATTACTGTAGCTTTGTAACATAGTTTGAAATCAGGAAGTGTAATGTCTCCAGTTTTGTTTTCGATCTCAAAATTGTTTTGGGTAATTGGGGACTTATATGGTTCCATACAAATTTAAAAAAATTTTGTTCTGTGAAAAATGACATTGGAATTTTGATAGGAATTGCTTTCAATCTATAGATTGCTTGGTCATATGGATATTTTAACAATATCCTTTCAGTCCATGAACAAAGAATATTTTTCCATTTATTTGAGTCTTTTTCAAGTTCTTCCATCTATACCTTACAGTTTTCAATGTCCAGGTATTTCATCTTCTAGATGAATTTTTTCTTAGGTATTTTATTTTTGATGAAATTGTAAATTGGGTTTTCTTAACTTAGAGTTCATTAATAATATACAGAAAAATACTTTATTTTTATATATTGATATTTTTTGTCTTGCATATCTATTATAAATGTGTTAATTTTAACAGTTTTTTGGTGGAATCTTTAGGATTTTCTATGTGAAATATTATGTCATCCACAAATAGAAATAGTTTTTCTCTTTTCCAGTTTGGATGTAATTTATTTTTCTTGCATAATTCCTCTGGCTAGGACTTCCAATGGCATGTTAAATAAAAGTAGTGAGAATGGGCATCCTTGTCTTGTTCCTAATCTTAGAAGAAAAACTTTCAGCTTTTCACCATTGGATATAATGTTAACTAAGAGCTTGTCAGATATGGCCTTTTTTGAGATATTTTCCATCTAATCCCACTTTAGTGAAAGTTTTTATCCTACATTGATGTTAAATTTTGTCAAATGCTTTTTCTACATCCTTTGAAATGAGAATATTTCTCTTATTTTCTCCATGTGCTTCATCACATTGATTTTTTTTTTTTTTTTTTTTTTTTTTTTCACGTTTTTT
>NW_027531875.1:2894521-2897637 GCF_008692635.1 Crocuta crocuta | reverse complement strand
TTTTCCATTTTTTTTTTTTTTTTTTTTTTTTTTTTTTTTTTGTTTGTTGACCCATCTTTGGAGTGGTTTATCCTTGGATAAATTCCACTTCATCCTGCGATGTAAGTCTTGAAGTTGGATAGTGTCTACTGACTCTCTTCGTCAATATTGTGTTGACTATTTTGCATCTTTTTTCTCTCCATATAAATCTGGAAGTTACATATATATCTCAAAATGACTTATTGGGGTTTTGTTTGGGATTGCATTAAATGCATAGAAAGTTGGGAAGCATTGACATCTTGGTAATATTGAGTCTTCATGATCATGGAAACAGACCTAATTTTTATTTCACCTTCTAACAGTACAAACATCTTTTGGGACAGCACACTTTCCTTTGTTTTATGTATTTTTTGGAGGGCTTTAAAAAAATTGAGGGCAGGAATATATTCTGATTGGGTTAGCAAATTTTTTTTTTTTTAATTTCACGCAGTGAGAGCACAGGGGACAGGATCAGAGAGCAAGAGAGACAGAGACAGAGTGAGCAAGGGTCAGAGAGAGAGGGAGACACAGAATCTGAAACTGGCTCCAGGCTCTGAGCTGGCTGTCAGCACAGAGCCCAACTTGGGGCTTGAACCCATGAACCGTGAGATCACGATCCGAGCTGAAGTCAGATGCTTAACCGACTGAGCCACCCAGGTGCCCCAAGACTTAGGTAATTTTTAAATATACAACAAATATATTGTCTTTTATAGTGTTTAGATTTTATATCTTGCCCAGGAATAAATTCCCCACCCCTAGATTATTTTTCTCCTAACACTACATTTTACCTCTAATGACTTTATAGTTTTGCACTTTATTTATAAATCTTTAATCAATTAGAAACTTATTTGGTGCAACTATATTTATGAATTTAACTTCCCCATCATTATTATGTAATTGTCTCAATGTTTATGGAATTGTAGATCATTTACTCATTGGTTAAAAACTAGTAAAACATGAACATAATGACATTAAAATTATATGGCTTCCTATAACTTCACTGAAACTATGAGTTAATTTAGATTTCAGAAGAAATAATTTGTAGCACAAGTAAATAATTCGATTCTGCAGGTAAACTATTTTCAAAACACAAAAATAAAGCAATTTACAATATAGACTAAAATAGTTGACCATTCTCTATACCTTCTACTCCATGTTGTTGTCAACATAAAACTGTACTAAAAAAAAATAATGCCTACTTAAAAATTTTGGCAATCATTTTAGCTGAATTTCCAAAGTGAAGTGATCACTAGTAAATAAGATTTTTCCAGAACAAGTGATACTAGACAAACTTCATTTCTCTTTTCATTTGTGCCTATTGAGTTTAATAAATATCCAACTCAGAATATTCTAAGGACTTATTCTAAGTATTTGCATTTTCAAATTTTAGTATAGTATCTGGGGTGGGATGGGCATTCAATAATGAAATGCTGGGTTTATGAATCAGTTTAATTGAACTACATTTAGTACATTTTAAGTGTCTAATGACAAATCTAAATATCATAATGTTGACTAATTAGAATTCAGGAAAATCAGCAGATCTTTTTTCACATGGCTATACTCTCCAGTATTGTGTTTAAATCTGGTGTAAATATGCAAATATTACCCATAAGTAAGATTAAACTTAATGCCATATCACAAAAGATCCTTTTTATTAAGCTATGAGTTGCATGTGCTATATGCCTCAATGTTTGTTATTCCAATTACATAGTACTTATGCTGTTTTCTTTTATAAATTTTATTTTTATTTATTTTAGAGAGCGAGCAGGGGTGAGGGGCAGAGGGACAGGGAGAGAATCTTAAGCAGGCTCCATGCTCAACACAGAGCCTGAGGCAGGGCTCAACCCCACAACCCTGGGATCATGACCTGAGCTGAAATCCAGAGACAGATGCTCAACCAAGTCACCCAAGCATCTCTTTTTCTTTTTTAAATGTTTGTTTATTTTGAGAGAGAGAGCATAAGCAGGAAAAGGACAGACAGAGAAGGAGAGAGAATTCCAAGCAGGCTCTGAGCTATCAGTACAGCAGAGGGCTCAAACTCGGGACCCATGAGATCACGACCTGGGCCAAAATCAAGAGTTAGATGCTTAACCGACTGAGCCTGCCAGGTGCCCCTATTTTCTTTCAATTGAGTTCTGTTTGAAGGCAATGGAAATCCTTTTCCCAAACCCTATTATCTCTTCTCCATCTATACAAAGCTATGACTTCAGTCAAAATGTTTTAAATATCTCTGAAGTTAGTAGTGGATGATAATAGTAAAACTCCTACATAGACAAATATTTAGTGATTAGATTATTGGTTCACTAAGTTAAATAGGATTATTAAAGTATTTTATATTCTAAATTGTGCTGTTGAATCTTAAAAAAAAAAAAGTTTCATTTATACTTATGAGGTTCCCAAAATGAATAAGGTAAATTTTCTTAAAATCTGAGTCAGTAATCAAGAACTACTTAAATAAAAGGCAAGTATGTAAGCATATCTCATTGTTGATGTGCTTGCACCCAGAGTTATGGGAGTTAGGATAAATTGTGATTATTTATAATCAGAAAAGTACAATTTTGAAATATGGTCCCACAATCATCAGATTGCCAACCACTGTATGAAATTTACAAGGAGTTAATATACTTTCTCTCTTCTGAAAACCAGAAAAGAAAATACATGAACCAGAGGAAAAGGAAAGTAACACTCTGTAGATTGCTATCAAAGTTCATAATTTCAATTTTTCTTCTGCTATAACATTACATAATTTTATTTTATACAGTCCTTACTGTTCAATTGAAATAGAAAAGAGAAACAGTTTGCTCCAGTGGAAAGCATGAAGGTTTGACAATTATTTGATTTTAATAAGATTTGCTTTTATAGGTTTTGATTTTTTTAAGTTGTGGTAAAAACATGAAATGTACCCTCTTAAAATTTTAAAGTATAAATATAACTGTCAGCACAAAGTTGTACAGCAGATCTCTAAAGCTTCCTCATCTGGCATAAGTAAAGTTTTATTGGTTTTGATTCTTAATATGGTTTTGGTCTGTCACAATCTGTGAATTTTTGTTTCTTCATCTGTTAAATGAGGCTAATAATATCTCCTATTTCTCTGGATT
>NW_027531875.1:2866854-2894383 GCF_008692635.1 Crocuta crocuta | reverse complement strand
TAATTTATACCTATATTTCACTTTATTACATATAATTAACTTTAGTGAACACTTTGTGCTATGAAATAATCTTCACAACAAACCTGTGAAATAAGTATTATCCTCCCCATTTTATAGAGGAGACTACTAAAGCAGATAGATCTTCAGTAAATTGCCCAATGTTATATAGCCTGTGAATAGCAAAGCTGGGAGGCAAAAACAGAAGGTTAGTAGAGCCTGTGGCTTCACCACTATGCTATACTGCCACTATGCTACTCAAATGTTTGGTTAAAATAAGAATTACGTGGGGTGCTGGGGTGGCTGAGTCGGTTAAGTGTGACCCCTGGTTTCACCTCAGGTCATGATCTCATGGTTAATGTGATCAATCCCTATTTCATATTCTTCCAATAGATAAATTATAAAAAAAACTCCTGCTTGAAGAAAAAGCCATTTACAGGCTTCAACAAACTGATGTGAAAATATACTATCAATACTCTGCAAGGTAATCTATATATTGAATGTAATGTGTCTCAAAATTCCAATAGCCTTTTTTATAGAAATGAATAGGCTGATCCTCAAGTCCATATGGAATTACAAGTGGCCTCCAATAGCCAAAATAATCTTGAAAAAAGGGTAAAGTTGGAAGAGTCCCACTTTTGAAACCTATTACAAAACTATGGTCTTCAAAACAGGATGGTATTGGCATAAGCATAAACTAAATAGAATAGAACTGGGAATCCAGAAAGAAACCACACACCTGTGGGCAGTTGATTTATAATAGGGATGCCAAATCCATTCAATAGGGAAAGAACAGTCTTTTTAACAAATGGTGCTGGAATGCACAACTGGATTTCCTTATGGTGGCTGGGGGGAAATTGGACCCCTACATCAAACCTCTGATAAGAGTTGAATATTCAGAATACAGAAAGGACTTCTAAGTAACAAAAACTCAAAGCACCCAACTAAAAAATGGGCAAAGGACTTGAATAGACATTTGTCCAGAGAAGATCTACAAATGATCAGAGGATATGAAAAGATGCTCACTAGTGTTACTCATTAGGGAAATGCAAATCAAAACCATAATAAGATACCACTTCATACCTACTAGGATGGCTCTAACTAAATTAAAAAAAAAAAAAAGCAGGGCGCCTGGGTAGCTCAGTCTATTAAGCATCTGACTTCGACCGACATCATGATCTTGTGGATCGTGGGTTTGAGCCCTGCATCGGGCTCTGTGCTGACAGCTCAGAGCCTGGAGCCTGTTTTGGATTCTCTTTCTCTCTCGCTCTTCCCCATTTGCACTCTGTCTCTCTATTTCAAAAATAAATAAATATTAAAAATTTGTAAAAACAAAATGGCAAATATTGGTGACTAATAGACAAATTGGAACACTTGTACATAGATAATGAGAACGTAAAATGGTGCAGCTGCTGTGGAAAATGCAGTGACTCTTCAAAAAGTTAAATATAGAATTATGACCCAGCAGTACTACTTTTAGGTACATACCTAAAAGAGTTGAAAATGGACTCAGATACTTGTACACCAGTGTTCATTGCAGCATTATTTATAATAGCTATAAGGTGAAAACAACCTTGCTTCCATCAGATGATTAGAATAAACAAAACATGGTTGTCTATATATAACAGAATATTGTTTAAAAAGAAAGGAAGTCTTGATACTTATTACAACATGGATAAACAATGAAAGCATTATGCTAAATGAAATGAACCAGGCACAAAATGATAAAATTGTGTGATTTTGCTTGCATGAAATATCTAGAATGTGCAAATTCATAGAGATAGAGTAGATTTGAGGTTACAAGGAACTAGAGGGAGGAGAGAGTAGATTTATTGTTTAATGGTTACTAAATTTAAGTGATGAGAAAGTTTTACAATTAGTAATGATGGTTGTACAACATTGTAAATTAAGGTCATGGACTTATACTTGTTAAAATTGCAATTTTGTTAAATATTTTTATCAAAATTTTTTAAAATTAAAAACATTCTCTCCAGTTGTTCAGGTCAAACACATTTCAAAAATCCTACTTGATGTATTTTCTATTTTGCCTTCAAAATCTGCACCAAGCTATAGACGGAGTATGGCTAAGGTCCTATTTATTGCAGTACTATTTTCCAACACTACTTAGCTCTCACTGAGTTTCAAACTCACTTGCATATTTATTGGCATTGTAGAAGTCTGCAAACATGACTAGATTGCAATCAATTTTTAAGACATAAGGAATCGTTTGCATATTAAAAAAGATGTTCTAAACTTCTAACCATACCCAACTTTACAAAAGTCAGAATATCTTTATATTGCCCAATTTAAAAACCTTATAAAGATTCAATTTACGTTGAATCCTTATATTAGTTTCAGGTGTGCAATATAACAGTATATGTCCAATAAAAATATGAGGATTATTTGTAAAAAAACAAACACTTAAGTAATCAATATAATTATATATATCAGTAAGTAATCAATATAAGATATTGATGAAAGGACAAATATAGGACAATGAAACATAAGAGTCCATAACTAAACTGATTTTTAAAAAGGTACCCAGATTTCAGTGGGGAAAGCATAGTGTTTTCAACATATGGCGCTGGAAAAACTTGATATAACTAAAAGGAAAAAAGTAAACCCTCACATTACACACAAAATTATCTCAAAATGGATCATAGGCTTGAAGTATAAAAACTAAAATTAGAATACCTCTAGAAGAGGTAAATACTTAGGACTTAAGATTTGCCAAAGATTTATTAGATAGGGTATAGAAAATCATGAGCCAAAAAAATTTTTTTAAATAAAAATGCTTTTTGAAAGCTTTTAAAATAAAGTTAAAACTATACAATGAAAGTTGTCATGATTCATGTATTGAAAAGTATCTTGTATCCAGGGGCTCCTGGGTGGCCGACTTCAGCTCCAGTCATGATCTCCCAGTTCATGGCATTGAGCCCCGCTTCGGGCTCTGTGCTGGCAGCTAGCTCAGAGCCTGGAGCCTGTTTCAGATTCTGTATCTCCCTCTCTCTGACCCTCCCCTGCTCATGCTGTCTCTCTCTCTCTCTCTCTCAGAAATAAAACATTAAAAAATATCTTGTATCCAAAATATGAATGTTTCCATCTCCTAAAATAAATAAAAAATGGGCAGATAATTTATATAGGTACTTCATAAACGAAGATATTTTAATAGCTAATAAACAAAGATACCTGACAGTAGTTATTAGAATATATAAACCAACTGTACATTCATTGGAATAATTCAGACTGATCATATCAAGTGTTGAAATGGAGAAAGTACTGGTGGAATGTTTCACGGCTGCTGAAAATGTAAAATGGCTACTTTTCCAAAGAGACTTATGCCATTTTTTTAAAAAAGTTGAATATATATCTATAAGATCCAGTCATTCCACTTCTAAGCACTTTAGAGAAATAAAAACATATTGAAGATTCTTGGGAATCTGACTTAATTGGTCCAAAACTTTTTGGATCCACTATTAAACATTCTGTAATGTAACATCTTACTACCACTGTTCACATTTTTTTCTACTCTTCTACACAATAAAATTGCTTGATAGTTTTACTCACTCAGCCTTTGATCTGCCTTTTCCTTCTCAATCCAGTCTATTTCCGTTAACATTCAGTATAAACTGTGTTAACCAAAGGTTTTAGTTAACTTTATTCTGTCAAAGACCATGAGCAATTCTTCATGTCTAATATACATTATCAGCAATATTTATCAAAATTAAACATCTTTTCCACCTTGAAACTTTTTCTTGTCTTTTTAAATTTGTTTTAATTATGATAGAAATCATATTTTCTCCCTCGGTTACCATTCTTCACACAGTTCTCTTTGCTGGCTTCTTGTTCACAAGATCTCTACATTTGTGTGCTGCTGGGATTTTCATTGCTTGTTTTTTTTAACCGCACTACACTTTTTATGTCACAAACTATCAGCTTATAATTTAGAAATTCTATATGGACCTCTTCATAGTGCCAGAGTGTACACACAGTTCCCCACTCATAAACTTCATTTCATTGTCAAAAATGTATCTCAGACTGAAGATGGCCACAATAATTGCTCTGTTAATCCCCAATCTTAGAGCCAGAATTGATCTCTGTAACCAATGGTGTACCAAGGTGGGGTGATGGGAACAGCCTTTCCTAATATAACCATATTAGCCTGTTAGCCTGCCTGCTTTCAATGACCTCACATACTGAGCTCCCAGTGGAGGTAAATCGAAGAGCAAAATATTAAAAACATAAAAATTATTTTTAAACATAGAAGTGTAAAGAACAACATCACTATGATAAGCCCATAAAAGATATTTTTTTCCTATTCAATATGGTGACTGTTGAGATTTTTGTAATCTGTTTCTTTCATAGAGAATAACTTACAACTTAAACACAATGCGTGCTTTATACTCTTCAATTTTATTGTTGAGCCTGTCTATTACAACATGCTGGTGTTTCTTCTAACCCTTTATTCTCTCTTACCTTCTGAAACATTCTTCTCCTAATTTCCTTCCAAATAACCTTAAAGCCTAAAATATGTCCCATTTTTCTTGTTTTGTTCTTTGAGTTTTATTTGTACACCATTCTCTATCCATATTTTTTCTCTGTAATTCTTCCACCTGGCCATAGTTTTGCCTGTTAGTCATGCAAGCCAGGAACCTGAGCGTAATCTATTTTCCATCTGTATGAATACTACACATGATAATTCAATAATACTGTCAGTTTTATCACATAAATATTTTTCTAGTCTAACCCTTTCACCAATGCCATCATTTGGGCCCTTATAATTTATTACTTATGTGATTCCAACTAACTGTATCTTGTGTGACCTGGTACCTCTCTAATCTTACTCCTTTTTCCATTTTTAATTCCTAGGTATACTTGTCTATTTATATTGGACTAGGTGAAATTGCTATTTTTGTCATTAAAAATGGTTAAACATAAGCATTTTCATAGCATTTGACCAAGTTTATGCTCTCATAATGTTAAACAGCATCAAGTTTTTAGAATATGGTATTTTTCAGTTCCAGGACTCTATCTTGTTAAGAAAAATTATCAAGTTCCTGATTTCAGAACCATAAACAATCCTGGTAGCTTTTGTTTATGCTTCTTGTTTTGGTCATGGAATGATCCTTGACTCCTTAACTATTTTTTACAATTATACTTAACTGTATTGCATCAAATAACCATGGAGCTCCTAACAGATTTTGAACTAACCCCCACACAGAATAATTATATACAATGGGACTAGATTATGTTTGTCTAATCTTTTGCACCATTGGTCTTTTGATCCTGAATAAGTAAGATGAAGTCTCCAAAGTTAGTTTTCTCTACTAGAAAAATGAAAATAATAAAGTATAAATCTGAATAATGTAACTCCTAGATAATTATAATACTATGTGGTAAAAGTATTGTAAACTTTAAAATTTATATTGATATTTTATTATATTAATCATTCATAGGCTTCCAAAAGAAAGCCAGAACCAGATAATTATCATCTACGTATTATGTCAGTTTTATAAAATACTAGATATAAATTATTAAAACTTAATTTGAAATAAAAATCTAATAAAAAGTGTTGCTATAAGTAATAATAAGAAACTATTAAATTCCATGAAAAAGCTATAGTGTCCACCAAAGTAACATAAGTACATTTCCCAAAATTAACAAGCACAAAAATGTAACTTTGTGTGTATCTCAGTCAATCCTATAATATTACTTAAATTATGGGTGCTTAAAAATCTTGGAGAAATTCATTTCCCTAATTATAGTTTTCATTTTTTTTCCTGTCTTAATTTTAAAAAGCTGTTTGAAGTAAAAACGTAAATTTATATTGTGTTGTCTCCTGAATTCTTTAGATAGCTTACAGATCATTTTAATGTAAAATACATTTAGAATGTACAAAAAGATGTTTTATATAATGTCAGTACAATTAGAATAGGCCTTCACCATATTTTTCTTTGGAACATAGTTTGTGAGAAATTAGGATTACTAAAATGAGCAGGTAAGAGGATGATTTTCCTGCAGCTGATTGAAACCTTAATAATTCTTAAGAAATGAGGTCACACAGTAGACTGTGTGAAAGCTGACAGTACAATAGATACTATCTATCCAGGATCCAGTTTCCTTCCATCTATTTCCTCTTCCATTCTCAACACAATGTTGGGTCACTTAGGATTGTAACATGGCTTTAGCAGTTGTTGACATTGTTTCTTCACAGCCCTTCACAGAATCAGAGAAGGCAATTTCTTCCTGATTTTATACTTCTACCATGGAAAACAGCTTTATCAAATATAGGGGAAGCAGATCTAAGGCCTTCTACCTAACTGGTGATACGTAAGCCAGTCATTGGCACCAGTAAAAGAACTATCTTGATTATCTTGAGTGTAACTAACTGTGGGTGGGGAGCAGCAAGCCAGGCTCCCATACCTGGATAAAATTTAGTCTTCTTACTCAGAGGAAAAAAGGAAGAATGGTTGTTGCTTAGGAATGAGACTTCAGAGGCTTGCTCTGCAATGAATTCTGTTCTAAACCAGAGTAAGACTGCAGTTCAAATTTGGTGTATGTTTATATAGAGAAATGGAGAAACTAACATGACAAAGAGTAAAGGACAAGAAGGGAAAAGGAGGAGAAGAGGAAGAAAGAGGAGGAGACAGAGTAATATCACAATGCAATAAACGGGACGATACCAAATAGTTTAGCTTAGTGAGAGGTTTTCAGGCCATGGCAAGCATCAGATTCACCAAAAGAAATCCTCAAATTCACAGGTCCTACACATTATCTTCTATGTGAATAAAAAATTTCTCACATTTTTATGTGATAATACATGCTACTGGAATTAAAAAAATTCAAATTCTATATAAAATTATTTTTATATATATTACTGGAATAATATTAATAGGATTATATATATATATATATATAAAACTGGAATCATAGCTTTTATTTTCAAAGCTCAATATGTACTACCTACTATATTGGGATCTGTGAACAGGTTTTTCTTAATTAAAAACAATAGGACCACTAATAATGCTTAATAAAGATACAGCGGGAGCTTTAAAGTGAAAACTCAAACATTGTACCCGCTGCATTTTCATTTGTACCTTCATTCCTAGAGTTTTCTCAAGCTAAGTCCTCCTGTGGGATCCAGCTCTTTCATGAGACATGTCCCTAGACTCATAGGACTAATGACTTATTCTCCTGAACTGCTACACCAAGAGTTACACATCATAATGTGGCTCACCTCTAAGTCACCTAAGTGCAATACATGTGATCAAGGAGATCTCCCCTAGTGGGCAGAAAGTATTCTAAAACATAAGGTTATTTCTGGGAAATAAATGTATATTGGAGGAGAGAGGATTTTGAAGTTCAGTCACCCTTGGGCTTAAGATTTCCTCAGATCGAATTCTCAAGTTTCTCCTACCAGGATCAGGAAAGGAAGGAATTATTTTGCACCAGAAAGATGTGAACAAAACTTTACAAAGTGTAAAGAATTTGAGTGGGATACAGAATGATCACTATGATATCAGTATATTGTAAAAACTAAACAGTGCATTCAGATGGGTTAAGCAATAATTCAGAAGTGGGCAAGTTCAAGATCCCATAAATAGCCAAAAAGCTAAGCTATGAAATTGAATTACTGGAAAGTAAATTGGAAGAGTGGATTGAAACCAAACTTTGGTATATGTGGTCAGCCCCACACCCACCTTGAGAAAATAAGTTCCTCAACTACAGATGGGGATGTGGAGATAAACAGGGAGAGGAAGTTTTGATGTGAGTTCAAGCCATAGGCTCATGGGAATTAGACTACCTGGGTTTAAATCCTGAATCCCACAACTGAATGACTTTTGGCCCATTATTTTTCTTTCTATTAATTTCCATAGAAGCAGGAAAATTATATTATCCATCTTATCTGTTTGTGAGGATTAACTGAAGTATTAAATATTGGGTACTTATGAGAATGTTCACAAGTTAATAAGTGTTCAATAAATGTTAACTAATAGTGTTTCCAACTCCCTTCACTTTATGAGTAAGGAGAAAGAAATGCATGACGACAACATTTGAAATAATTTGCCTTCTAAACATACAGCTCAATATTTGGACAAGTACATTATCATGTAGCCTATCTTGTTATTTATTTATTTCAGAATATTTTTCAGTATGTCAGTGTTGAACAGCTCTTTTATTCAAAAGCCATATAAATATATATATCAATGTATTTTTTTTCAGAGTGATCACATTGCAAAGAAAAGATAATTGTTAAGAGAAGTTCAGTGTATTTTATACACATCACATATTTTTCTCCAGATACTAGGATACTAGCAAGCAGGATTATGTAAATGCAGACTATAAAAGCAGCTTAGTTCAATGGACTCACTGAGGGTCATGCATTAACAATTTTATGAGCAACCCTATGACAAGAAAAGGATTTAAAATATTAGATGACAACATTCAATTGAATTATTTTCTTCAGTAGGGAGTTCTGAGTTCCTGTTTGAGAGCTCTTTGTGAGTAAAGGCATGTTGTATATTTTTCTTGACAACTTACATTTGTGCTGAACAAGGCAGATGTAACTTGTGGCAATGTCATCTCCTCACATAGTTTTTTTTTTTTTTTTTTTTTTTCAAGCACAAACAAGGCTCTAGGTAATTATCAATAGATAATGTGGCATTGCTCTGCATGTAAGCATGTGATTAACAGTAACTGCATCATATAAATGGCAAGAAAAAATTAAGTCACAAAGCACAACAAAAACATGTATCAGTATCCTCATTTACTTTCTTGAATATCAGTGAACACTCACACTATGTGGACATAATTGGGGAAAGGAATATAATGTGAAGTATTTATAGACTTGTTACCATATGCCAGGCATTATTTAGATTGAGCCTGCATTAATCCTCACAACAACTTGTGTTAGGTATCATGGTCCATTTTATTGATTAAAAACGGAGGCTTAGGGGCGCCTGGGTGGCTCAATCGGTTAAGCATCTCACTTTGGCTCCGGTCATGATCTCACAGTTCATGGGTTCGAGCCCCATGTCAGGTTCTGTGCTGACAGCCAGGTCAGAGCCTGGAGCCTGTTTCAGATTCTGTATCTCCTTCTCTCTCTGCCCCACCCCTGTGCATGCTGTCTCTCGTTCTTTCTCTCTCTCAGAAATAAATAAAACATTAAATAAATTTAAAAACAAAACAAAACAAACAAACAAAAACCCCGGAGGCTTATATTTCAGGTCTGTCTCAGCTTAGGGTCTATGTTCTTATTTGCTATACTCCTAAACTTACAGTATATCAACTTTGGCATCAGAACTACAAGAGACACTTGATAAAATGTGCCTTTCTAGGATGCATAACAGAATTAAGTTGGGCTCTCTGGAGATAGAGTCTAGGATGTTCATTTTAACATGTTCCTAGACGATTCTGATTTTCAGCAAAATCTGACAAGTGTTGCTTTAATGACTAGCAAAGTTGTCCTAATTACATTCCTAAATCACATAACATTAAAACCATTTTTACAGAAAAATAAATTGAGTTTTAAAGATTTCACTAATTTGAAAGTGTAATAAGCTACATATGTTGCATTGAATAACGTTAATTTGTGGATATTTATAAATAATGTAGTAATATAGCCAGCAAATAAATAACATCTTGAGAAGGAGCCTCCAAAGACTTGTGTTCTTATTTTATGATGTCGATGATAGTGATGGTTGTCTATAGGAGCTAGAAAAAGAGTTTAAAACATGATCGCTATCTTCAAATTTCCTACAAATTGTGGTGTTCATCATTGGCTCCATAACACATGTCCTCTCTCTATTGAATAAAAAAAAGAAGAGAAACATATTTTGGCTAGTGTAATATATTCTGCTTTAAAGATCTAATCATTAGTCTGGATTTTTATTTTTGTAGATTCTTTATTTTACATTTAACCTTTATCTAAAAGTAGCAAATAGAATTTGTCCCATGCATGATAAACACTAATGCATACAAGTATCAAAAGCCATAAGATATACTAGAAGCTCATCAAAAAATATTTGGTGGTCTTAGGATAATTTTTATGTTAAAACATCCTAACGTGCTATGGTGTGATATTAGAACTATGACTACTATATTTTTATAATGTATTATAGGCAGATCACTACTGGGAAACAAAACTGGTAATTGAATGTATTTTAGTGAAAACACAGCTGAACTGAGCTGTATCAGTTTAAAGTGAACAATTTTAGAGGTACATGGGATCACAGAGAATGCAACATACAGAAACACAAATTATACATGTGCAAAGTGTAAAATAGTTTCAAATATTTTTGTTATTTTCTCAGGATATTATTATACTAGCTCTATCTAGTGGTCACATACAAATATTACACTTAACTAATAAATATAAATTAAGAAATATGCCCTAATTTGCGATTATTACTGTTAATTTTTTGTAAACTGAATTTCAAATTACTTAAAGGTACAGAGTTGTCACCCCACCTTATTCATTGATATTAAGTTTGCTTTGCAGTTTTCTCTTTTGTGTGTAGTAAAAACATTTAACGTGATCTGCCTTCAACAATTTTTTGGGTACACAATACACTATTGTTAAATATAGGTATAATATAGGGTAGCTTATGTCTAGAATGCAGTCATCTTCTATAAATAAATCTTCTTACCTGTGAAATAGCAGCTCCCCATTTCTCCTTCCCCCCCCCCCCCACTGCTGGCAGCCACTATTCTACTCTGTATGTATGTGACTGTGACAGAAGTCATTCTTAAAACCAGGTTTAGTTATTAGAATACAGAATTTTTATTTGTATTTTTATCATTGATTTTGATGCATAGAATAATCTCAATGAGATAACTTAAAATATTTTAAAAGCTCAAAATAAACTTAGATGGGATTAGAATTTGCAATCTTAAAAACACTATGTATTATTAGGTAATCATAACTGTAAGAGGGTATAACCTTTTTCAAAACTTGATAAAATATTTCAGTGTAGCAATTGCAGATCAGATATGCTTTCCAGTAAAATTATATTTTTTCATTTTATTGAGGAATCAAATATTATCAGAGATTTATATATCATATAAGTAACACATAATTTAATTTTCTATGCCTTCATGAAAACAATGACAGTCATCAATTAAAGAATTATTGAGCTATTGTCTTAAAAATGCTAATCAAAGATACATGGCTTCAAACAACAACCTTTTATTTATTGTATGAGATTTTTCTGTTGATCTGGGCCAAATGTAGTTACCCTCAGCTTAGCCCACTGATGTATCTGGTCAGTTGCCAGATTAAACTTGCTGGGCCAGCTGGAGACTCTGTGGTCCAGGGAAGTCTTAGCTACAGTGATTCTTCTCCCAAATTCCTCTTTCAGCATAAACATTTACTTGTAAGGAAATAAAAACAAATACATTGTGGTATGTTCAGATTATGCAAACGTTAACAACGAATTAACCAGATTTATATACACCAATATAGATAGATCTTATCTATAGTTTTGGAAAGGAAATTACAGAATGATACAAATTTAATTAAAATGCTAAAACATTACATATTTTTCTTATGTATGCAGATATATGTAGGTAATTTTAAATATGACACTAACAATGTAGTATCACAGGGGAGAACAGCATAAGGCAATAGAATTGAACCTGTAATGTTTTGTTTCCTTAAAGCCTGGAGCAAATTTGTAAACAAAATCATTTTGCTTCAAAAATACCTGTTGTACATCTCAAACTACTACAATGTTATATGTCAATTATGTCAGTCAAAGTGGAAAAACTACCCACTGTAAAACTGTCTAAGTGAATTCCCATTGGTTCTAATTTTCACATCTTTATTCTATTTTTTGTCAAAATTTCTATATTGGAGGAAATATGAAATATCCTGTTTTGTTTCTGCTCATATCCTCTAACCTTCAAATCCAGAGTCTCTTCTCCATCCTCATTACTCTCATTCCAATTTTAATGAGATCCCCTAATCCTCTCACAAGCCTATTGCCTGTTGCCTTTTACTTAATTGGTCTTCCTGTCTCTGGCTCATCCACAGTCTGACTCATCCTATGGCTGATCAATGTTCGTCAAGTGCCACACTGATTTAATCTTTATCGTGTTCAACCACCTTAAATGACATCCAAGTATCAGTTAAATTAAACACAAATCCATCTGCCTGATTTTCAAATAGTTCCACAAAATGGCCTCAATGGAACTTTCACTACAGCACACGTACATAATATTGCACTTGTTCAGCACAACTGATTTGTCCCTGAACAAGTTTTGCGCTTTGCCACCCTTATTCCTTTGCACCTCTTAGTTCTTCGGCTCGGAATAACCTCCAAACAAGTGGCCTCCTGAAATCCTATCCAGTCCTCAAGGGAAAAACTTCATTAATCATGTTGTTTTGTGCTATTTTCCTGATCTTGATTGACCCTATCCTCCACAAAATGTGACATTTTTTTTGTTCTTTTAAGGGCGCATGGCACTTAGCTTGTACCTTTTAATGACTCATGAATATAGGTAAATCTATATTTGTCTATATTTGTCTTAAACCTTTTGTAAACAGTTAACCTTGAAAGGTTAGGATTTGGGGCGCCTGGGTGGCTTAGTCGGTTAAGCGTCCGACTTTCGCTTAGGTCATGATCTCGCGGTTAGTGGGTTCGAGCCCCGCGTCGCGCTCTGTGCTGACTGCCAGCTCAGAGCCTGGAGCCTTTTTCGGATTCTGTGACTCCCTCTCTCTCTGACCCTCCCCTGCTCACGCTGTCTCTCTCTCTCTCTCTCTCTCCTAGAAATAAATAAAACATTTTAAAAAATTAAAAAAAAAAAGTTAGGATTTATACCAAACATCAGTTACTATGGTTTACAAAATCAATTCATCTTAATATAGATATGTTTAGATCTATAACCTATGGGCTTCAAAAATGTGATGAAAATTATTTAACGTTAAAATCTTTAGGGTAGAAGGATAAAAGTGTGGCACTTATTGACAAGTAACTCAATACTTGAGTAACCACCTTAGCAATCTCTTGAAGGGAATATGTAAAAACCCAAAGTCAGCACTTCACAAAGAAAAAATATGTCATTTATGTTTTAATGAATGTTGTTCAAGGCTGTTGACCTGAATAAAAAAGAATTGTTCAGGAAAGTATTGTTTTAAGGAATATTTATATTAACAACAATAATTTTGTTGATTACTTTTAATAAGTATCTTTACTTATGCAATCATGGCTTTTACCATATCATTTTGGCAATAATAGAAAATGGAATCTAGCCTTTTTTTCTTGATTAAATTAATTTCATTTCATTATAAATTATAAACCAATTATCATTCCTTTACTCTTTATGACCATATTAAAATAAAGGATTATAAGGTTTTTGGACATTTCAAGAAGTCAAATGTTGAAAAATAAAGATATTATAGCTAATTTAATGAAAGTTTAATTTGTGATGAATTATAGTAAAAAGATAGAAGTACAGAAACTACTCTCTCTTCCTTTGATTTAACAGTAGAATAAAATATATTCTGACTAAGTGAGTAGGATAGGCTAGTCCAGCTTTGCCAAAACTATGTTCTGAAATATAACTTGAAATATTACTAGATGCTAAGTGAAAAGGAAGTTTTGAACTTTGGAGGAAAATTTGGCCACGGGCAGTAGCCATCTCATGGGACACTACGATGTGAAGCAGCACATATCGAACTCTTAACATTTTTGTTATAAATATACTGTTTAAGTATATTTAGCCCGGCATTTCTCAAATATACAATACAGAATCATTTAAAATAATTTTTAAATGTTTATTACTTTTGAGCGAGAGAGAGAGACAGAGCATGAACATGAGAGGGGCAGAGAGAGAGGGAGACACAGAATCCAAAGCAGGTTCCAGGCTCTGAGCTGTCCGCACAGAGCCCAACATGAGGTTCGAACTCATGAACCATGAGACCATGACCTGAGCCGAAGTCAGTGCTTAATGGACTGAGCCACCCAGGTGCCCCACAATACAGAATCATTTTTATGTATAATGCTATATAAGATTCACATCAATTGTCATTTGTACATCAAATATTTATTGAGTATCTTCTACAATCCAGCAGTCATTAGACACTGAGTTTATAGAAATAAAAGGCATGTTCCGTGCCTCACAGAATAATATGATAACATTATAACATTTCATCATGTGATATCAATGGATAGAGAGATATAGAGGGTCATGTTGTGGGCACAGAATGTTTGCCAGCTCCTGATTGCTAACTATTTAGAAATCACTGATAGGGGTTGGGCTAAGGCAGTTTTACTGAAATAAATATCTAAGCTGAGTTTTAAATATTAGGAAGTTATACATACAGATAGGCAGAGTTGTAGTCTGTAAAAACTAAAGGGAGCTTAAAAGTAAGGTGAGTCATTTAAAGAACAGTAGGTGAGTTGACATATAATTTGTAATTTAGGAGGAAGGAGTGGGGAAAAAAAGACATTAGAGAGGTGGCCATGAGGCAGATTCTTCCTTTGTGGCAAACTAAGACTTGTGGACATCAGGGTCCACTGGAATGATTTTAACAAAGTTGATATTAGCTGACTTAGGTTTTAGAGTTCTATGAATGAATAAGATTGGGGACAGTAAATGGGGCACCTGGGTGGCTCAGTTGGTTAAATGTCAGACTCTAGATTTTAGTTTTTTAGGTCATGATCTCATATTGCATGAATGTGAGACCCACATCAGCCTTTGCCCTGTCTGTGTAGAGACTGTTAAGGATTCTCTCTCTCCCCCTCTCTCTGCCCCTTCCCCACTTGTGCACGTGCATGCTTTCCCTTTCTCTTTCTCAAAATAAACAAACTTGAAAAAAAAGAGTAAGACAGTAAAGATGCCTCCAGACTGAAATATACACCACAAAATTATCACTGTTTAGTGCATTTCTTTTCTTCATTGTTTTATACTGTTCGTATTAATTTATACTGGCCAAATATTAATCCCTTGCATTCTTTATTACTTTCTATATTCCTGTAATTCCATTTGACATTATTTTCCATCTGCTTTAAAATCTGCTTTTGGAATTTTCTTTATTGTAGGTTAATTGCTGATCTTCCTGTTTGCTATTCTTTTTTGTCTTTCAAGTTTGTATTTAAATTCCAGTTAATTAGCATATAGCATAATATTAGTTTCAGGAGTAGATTTTAGTGATTCATCACATACATATAACACCCAGTGCTCATCATAACAAGTGCCCTCCTTAATACTCATCACCCATTTAACCAATCCCACTGCCCACCTCCCTTCCAGCAACCCTCAGTTTGTTCTCAATAATGAAGAGTCTTATGGTTTCCCTCTCTTTTTTCACCCTATGTTCATCTGTTTAGTTTCTTAAATTCCCTCATATGAGTAAAAATAGAATAGTATTTGTCTTTTTCTGACAGATTTCACTTACCATAATACATTCGAGCTCCAACCACGTTGTTGGAAATGACAAGATTTTATTCTTTCTTTATGGATGAATAATATGCCATCACACACACACACACACACACACACACACACACGCACGCACATACCATTGCTTCTTTATATTGATCAGTTGATGGATATTTGGGCTCTCTCCATAGTTTGACTATTATTGATAATACTGTTATAAACATTGGGGTGTATGTATCCTTTTAAATCAGTATTTTTTAATCTTTGAATAAATACCTAGTAGTGTGATTGCTGGATTGTAGGGTAGCTCTATTTTTAACTTTTGAAGAACTTCCATGTTGTTTTCCAGAGTGGCTGTACCAGTTTGCATTCCCACCAACAGTGTAAGGGAGTTCCCCTTTTGCCAAAAACTTCTGTTGCTTCCTGTGTTGTCAATTTTAGCCATTCTGACAGGTGTGAAGTGATATCTCAGTGTGATTTTGACTTGTATTTCCCTGATGATGAATGATGTTGAATCTCTTTTCATGTGTCTGTTAGCCATCTGGATGTCTTCTGTGGAAAAAATGTCCATTCATATCTTTTGCCCATTTATTCATTGGATCATTTCGTTTTCGAGTGTTGGGTTTGATAAGTTCTTTACAGATTTTGGATACTAACCCTTTATCTGATATGTCCTTTGCAGATATCTTTTCCCATTCCATTTGTTGCCTTTTAGTTTTGTTGATTTTTTTTTTCCTTCACTGTGCAGAAGTTTCTATCTTGATGAGGCCCCAATAGTTCATGTTTGCTTTTGTTTCCCTTGCCTTTGGCGATATATCTAGTAAGAAGTTGCTAGAGCCAAGGTCAAAGAGTTTACTGCCTGTGTTCTCCTCTAGGATTTTGGTGGTTTTCTGTCTCATATTTATGTCTTTCATCCATTTTGCATTTATTTTTGTGTAGTGTTTGTATATTACTTTCAATTTTGAAGAATATTTTAACTGGGTATACAATCTAGCAGTTTATATCATTCAGAACTCTTAAGATATGCAAAAGTCTTTAGGCTTCCATTGTGTGAACTTTTATCTCAATGTTGATCTTCTGCAGGTAAAATGTTTTTCTTCCTGTTTTAAAGATTTTTCTCTTTATTTTTTATTCTCAGTCGTTAATAATAATCTGCCTAGGTATGGTTTTCTTTGCTTGATATTTATAATGTTCCTTTATTTTTTAACTTTCTTGAAGAATAACTGAAAAAATATAAATGAATATAAAGTATACAGTGTGATAATTTGATATACATATACATTCTAGAATGATTACCAAGATTAGGACAATTAACACATTCATCACCTCACGTAGTTGATATAGGTCATTCTTTCATGGTGAGCATGCTTAAGATCTACTCTCAACAACCTTCAAGTATACAATACCATCTTATTAGCTGTAGTCACCATGCCATAAATTCCTCCAAGCGTGTTTTTTTTATAACTCAATATTTGAATCCTCTAACCTACATCACAAAATTTGCCCTTGTCCCCAGGCCCTGAAAATCACCATCCTATTCTCTGTCTCTATGACATTTCCTTTTGTTTTTCTTTTTAAGATTCCACATCTAAGTGACACCATATAGTACTTGTCTTTCTCTTTCTGGATTATTTAACTTAGCATAATGCCCAAAGATGCAAATGACAAGATTTAGATTACAAATGACAAAGTTTCCTTCTTTCTATAGCTGAATAATATTTTACCATGTGTGTGTATAAAATATTTTTCTTTATCCATTTGTTCATTCAGAGACACTTAGGTTGTTTCATATCTTTTTTTAAAAAATTTTTTATTTTTTTAATTTTTTTTTAAATTTATTTTTGAGAGAGAGATAGATACAGCCTGAGCAGGAGAGGGTCAGAGAGAGAGGAAGTCTCAGAATCCAAAGACAGTCTCCAGGCTCTGAGCTAGCTGTCAGCACAGAGCCCAATGCAGGGCTCAAACCCACAAAACCATGAGATCATGACCTGAGCTGAAGTCAGACGCTTAACCAACTGAGCCACCCAGGTGCCCCAGGTTGTTTCCGTATCTTGACTATTGTTAATAATACAGCAGTGAACATGGGTGTGCAGATATCATTTAGATACAGTAATTCCTTCAGATATATACCCAGTAATTGGATTGCTAGGTAGTTCTATTTTTATGTTTTTTACACCACCGTATTGTTTTCCAGAATGGTTGTACCATTTTAAATTTAGACCAAAAGTGTATAAGGGTCCCCTTTTCTCCACATCCTCACCAACATTTGTTATGTTTTGTCTTTGCGATCATAGCCATCCTAACAGGTGTAAGGTGATACCTCACTGTGGTTTTGATTTATATTTTCCATATGATTAGTGATGTTCAGCACTTTCTCATGTAACTACTGACCATTTTAATGTCTTCTTGGGAAAAAACAAATGTCTTCATGTCTTTTGTCCATTTTTAAATTATTTACTTTTTTTTCCCCTATTGAGTTGTTTTTTATGTATTTTAGATATTAAACCCTTATCTTACATATAGTCGGTAAATATTTTCTCCCATTCTGTAGGTTGCCTTTTCAGTTTACTGATGTCTTTAGTTGAATGTAGTCCCAGTGTTCTAGTTTCTGTTGCCTGTGCTTTTGAAGGCTTGTTCAAGAAATTAGCAGTAAGACCAATTCAGGGATCTTTTTCTCTGTTTTCTTTTAGTTTTGTGATTTCAGAGTTTACATTTAAGTCTTTGATACCTTGTGAATTCATTTTTGTGAGAGGTCTAGTTTCATTCTTTTGATTTAACAGCACCATTTATTGAAGAGACCATCCTTTTCCCATTGGGTGTTCCTGGCACCATGTTTAAAAATTAGTTGACTGTGTATGTGTGGGTTTATGTCTGGGCTCTCTCTTCTATTATACTGGCCTGTGTGTCTGTGTTTATGCCCCTATACCATTGTGATATCTTATAGAACTTCTAGCTTTGTAAATGACAGGGGACGAGGGTGGTGGTAGGGTGCTGGTGGTTGTGCTGACTCCTGCTTTGTTCTTTCTCAGAACTGCTTTAACTATTAGTTTATTGTGGTTCCAAACAAATTTTTATATAGTTTTTTTTTTCTATTTCTGTGGAAAATGCCCCTGGACTTTTGATGAGGTATGCAATGAATCTGTAGCTTGCTTTGCATAGTAAAGACATTTTCCCAGGATTAATTCTTCTAATCCAAGAATTCATGTTACCTTTTCATTTATTTGTATCTTCTTTAATCTTTTTGTTCAGTGTCTTGTGATTTTCAGTGTATATTACCTCCTTAGTTAAATTTACTCCTAAGTATTTTAATGTTTTCAATATTATTGCAGGTGTCATTGTTTCTTTTTTTTTTTAATATTTTTATTTTATTTCTAGGAGAGAGAGAGAGAGAGACAGCGTGAGCAGGGGAGGGTCAGAGAGGGAGACACAGACTCCGAAATAGGCTCCAGGCTCTGAGCCGGCAGTCAGCACAGAGCCCGACGCGGCGCTCGAACCCACGAACCGTGAGATCATGACCTAAGCAAAAGTCGGACGCTTAACCGACTAAGCCACCCAGGCGCCCCAGGTGTCATTGTTTTCTTAATTGTGATTTCAGATTGTCTGTTGCTAGTGTATGCAATCAAATGCAAGTGATTTCTGTACTTTCATGTTGTACCCTGCATCTTCATGGAATTTATTTATTAGTTGTAACATTTTTTGGTAGAATATTTATAGAATTTCTATATAAAGATCGTGTTATCTGTAGACAGACATAGTTTTACTTCTTCCTTCACCAAATGGATGACTTTTGTTTCTTTTTCTTACCTAACTGCTATTGTTAGGACTTCTAGTACTATGTTGAACAGAAATGGCAGGAGTAGGCATTTTTATCTTGTTCCTGACCTTAAAGGAAAGGTTTTGAGCATTTCACCATTGAGTATGTTAACTGTGGACTTGTTGTATATGGCCTTTATTATGCTGAGAATAATCCTTCTGTATCCAATTTGTTGAGCATTTTTATCATGGATAGTCTACTTTGCCAAGTGCTTTCTCTGTATCTATTTGAAATGGTCATATGATTTTTAGCTTTTATTCTAATGATGTAATGTATTATGCTTACATATTTGCATACATTTAACTATGCTTTCATCCTAAGGAAAAATGTCACTTGATCATGGTGAATGACCTTTTAATGTGCTACTGAATTCAGTTACCTAATATTTTGTTGAGAATTTTTGCATCTGTATTTATCAGAGATACTGGTTTATAATTTGCTTATATGTCCTTATATGGCTTTGGTATCCTGATAATGCTGGTCTTGTAAAATGACTTTAGGAGCATTCTCTCCCCCTCAATTTTTTGGAGAATTTGAAAAGGATTGGCATTAATAATTCTTTAAATGTTTGGTAGAATTCACTTGTGAAACCATCTGGTCCTGGAATTTTCTGTGCTGGGATTCAGTCCTAGTAGGTTGTATGTTTCTGGGAATTTATCCAATTCTTTCAAGTAATTTAGTTGGCTGGCATATTATTTGTTCATAGTAGTCTTTAACGACCATTTCTATTTCTGTGATAACAGTTGTAGGGTCTCCTCTTTCATTTCTCAGGTTATTTGAGTCATCTCTCTTCTCAAAAAAAGCATGTCTTAACTTCATTGATCTATTATTTTATTGGTTTCTTTTCATTTTTCTTTATATATATATATTTCTGTGTGTGTGTGTGTGTATGCACGCACACGCGTGTGTGCCAAAAGGTGACNAAAAAAGCATGTCTTAACTTCATTGATCTATTATTTTATTGGTTTCTTTTCATTTTTCTTTATATATATATATTTCTGTGTGTGTGTGTGTGTGTGTGTATGCACGCACACGTGTGTGTGCCAAAAGGTGATGATATTAAAGCACAGGGACAGGACCTATGGGCAGAAAGAGTTGCACTGGTGGTGTGAAGAATGACTGGTTTTCTATTTCATTTATTTCTGCTCTGATATTGGTTACTTTTTTCCTTCTGACTTTGGGCTTACTTTGTTTTTCTTTTCCTAGTTCCTTGAAGTGTAAAAAGAGCTTGTTTGAGAGCTTTACTGTATTTAAATGTATGTATTTATCACTATAAACTTCCCTCTTAGATTTGCTGTTGCTGCGTCCCAAGTGTTTTAATATATTGTTCTTCCATTTTTGTTTCAAGATATTTCTGAATTTCCCTTTTGATTTATTTTTTGACCCATTGGTTGTTTAGAAGTATGTTATTTAATCTCCACATATTTGTGACTTCCCAGCTTTGTTTCTAGTAGTGATTTATAGTTTTATACCATTGTGGTTGCTAAAGATACTTGGTAGGATATCAACCTTTAAGTTTGGTAAGACTTCTTTTGTGACCTATCATGTGATCTATTCTGAAGTAAGTTCTGTGTACTTGTGAAGAATGTATATTCTGCCAGTTTAGGAATGGAATACTCTGCAGATATCTGTTAAGTCCATGTGGTCCATAGTGTCCTTCGAGTCTATTATTTCCTTGATGATTTTCTGTATAGATGATCTAGTTATTTTCAAAGTTCCCTACTATTATTGTTGTCTACTTCTCTCTTCAGATGTGTTAATAATTATTTAACATATTTAGATGTTCCAATATTAGGTGTGTATATGTTTACAATTGTTACATCCTCCTGATGAATTGAATTCTTTATTATGTAATGACTTTCTTTGTCTCATTTTATAGTTTTTGACTTAGTCTATTCTTCCTAAGTTTAGCTATTTCAGCTGTTGTTTGGTTTCTATTCACATGAATATCTTTTTCCACTCCTTCACTCTTAGCCTATGATGGTACTTAAAGGTTAAGTCACTTGTTGACAGCATATACTTGGGTTTTGTTTTTTAATTCACTCAGCCATTCTGTCTTTTAATTGGATAATTTATTCACATTTGGAGTAATTATAGAGAGGTAGGACTTACTATCACCATTAAAAATATTATCTTTTTGATTGTTTCATAGTTCCTGTCTTCCTTTTGTTTTTTAGTTTGCTGACCTTGATGTCATGATGTAGACAATGGAGGATACGTGAGAGTTTTAAGTAAGAGAGGAACAGTTTGGTTTTTAGTATTTATTGATTCATTGATTGCACCACCCAATCAATAAGCATGTGGTAAGCTCCTAATATGTATCAAATGTTGTGCTAAGTCCTGGGGATCACAGATAATGAAGACCTAGAACCCTACTTCCAGCACCCACAATTCACTGGTTCATTGGTGGGGGCTGATTCACATATGATCAACTGGACTCCTGGCTCCATGAGGATAGGATGTCTTTCAGTTTTGGTCAATATTTTATCTTTAGAACACACCACATAGTATATGTTCAATAAATATTCGTTGAGTGAGTGAATGAATGAATGAATGAATGAGTTCCCCAAACCAGATTAACTCTGACAAGCGCTATGATAGAAATGCAGGTGTAGTGCTGGGTGGGTGCTTACAGTGAGAGGTTCACTGTCGTGTCTGTGTGTGTGTGTGTGTGTAAATGGAGATAGAGATGGGGGTAGCATATTACTTGGACTCTGAAGGATGGATGGGATTTTCATTTTTGAAACTTGCAGACCTGTGGAAGAGTGGGGTGAAGGAGAGGGCATTAGCCAATTTCATTTTTCCATCAGTTCTCTCCTCCATGTATTTTGGGTTCTTCTCTTATAATTCTTACCACAAAGGCAAGTGGGTTCCTAAACACCAGAATGGTGAAAACCCTCAGAGAGTATTTATGATCTGTAGAAAAAGTACTCCCCTAAGCCCTTGAATACTATTAATTGATGACCTCCCTCCCCATGCCATTCTGAATGAACTTGGCCAGCTTATCCCCTTCAGTGGCTGCATCTAATTTGTTGGCATATAAATTTCCATAATATTCTCTTATAATCTTGTCTTTCTTTGCTGTTGGTTCTTATTTCTCCTCCATTTTTAACTTTGAGTCATCTTTTCATTTCCTTGAGGAGTCTGCTAAATGTTTATCAATTTTTGAGTATATTTGACACACAATGTTACAATAGTTTCAGATGTACAACTTAGTAATTGGACAAGTCTATACATTATTCTACATTCACGAGTATAGATTCCATCTGTCCTATTACAAAATACAATAAAAACTATTGACTGTATTTCTTATTTTCTGCTGTTTATTTGCATAACACCCTCATTCCATAACTGGGAGCCTGCATCTCTCCTTCCTGTCACCTATTTTCCCCAACTCCCTAACCCCTTCCCATCTGGCAAACATCAGTTTGTTGCCTGTATTTATAGTTCTAGTTCTACTTTTCCCTTATTCATTTTTTAGATTCCATTTATGAGTACAATCATATGGTTATCTGTCTTTGTCAGTCTTATTATTCCATGTGGCATAATGCCCTCTAGGCCCATCAATGTTGTCTCAATTGACACAGTCTCATCTGTTTTTACAGTTGTATAATAGTCCATTGTGTGTACATACCACACTTTATTCATCCATTAATGGACACTTAAGTTGTTTCCATGTCTTGACTATTGTACATGATGCTGCAATGAACATACAGTGCATGTATCTTTTTGAGTTAGTGTTTTTATTTTCCCTAAGTAAAAACCAGTAGAATTATTGGATCATAAGAAATGTCTATTTTTTAGTTTTTTGAGAAACCTCCATACTATTTTCCAAGGTGGTTGCACCGATTTATATTCCCACCAACATAGCAAAGGGTTCCTTTTTCCTCCACATTCTAGCTGTTTTTTTTTTTTTTCTTGTCATTGTGATTTTAGCCATTCTAACAGGCATGAGGCAATATCTTATTGTTGTTTTGATTTGCATTTCTCTCATGATCAGTGATGCTGAGAATCTCTTCATGTGTCTATTGTACATCTATATGTCTTTGAAAAACAGTTTATTCAGCTCCTCTGCCTATGTTTTAACTAGATTATTTTGGGGAGGTTTTGGTGTTGAGCTGGATAAATTCTTTATCTATTTTGGATATTAACCCCTTATCAATTATTTGCTAATATCTTTTTCTATTTAATAGACTCTTTTTTGTTTTGTTGATGGTTTCCTTTTCTGTGAAAAAGCTCTTTATCTGACATAGTCCCAATAGTTTATTTTCACTTTCGTCCCCTTTGCCTGAGAATACATGTCTATAAAAATGTTACAATGGCTGATGTCAGAGACATTACTTCCTGTGTTTTCTTCTAGGATCATATGGCTTCAGGTCTTAAACTTAGAACTTTAATGTATTTTGAGTTTATTTTTTGTGAGAAAGTAATACGGTTTCATTCTTTTGCATGTATGGTTTCCCTAGAACCATTTATTGAAAAGACTGCCTTTTCCCTGTTGTATATTTTTGCCTCCTTTTTCATTGATTAATTGACCATACATATTTGGGTTAACTTCTGGGGTCTTTATCCTGTTCTATTAATGCATGCATCTTTTTTGTCCCAGCACTATGATGCCTTAATTACTAGAACTTTGTAGTGTTTCTTGAAATCTGGGATTATGATACTCCTTTTTTTTTTTTTTTTTCTTTTGCTTTGGCTATTCTGGGTCTTCTACGGTTCTATGCAAATTTCAGCATTATCTGTTCCAGTTTTGTGAAAAATGCTGTTGGCATTTTGATAGGAATTATATTGACTCTGTGGATTGCTTTGGGTAATATGGATATTTTGACAATATTAATCCATCTAATCCATGAGCATGAATATCTTTCCATTTGTTTGAGTCATTTACCGTTTTTTAAAGCAATGGTTTATAACTTTCAGAGCCTGAGTCTTTCACCTTTTTGATTCAGGTGATTCCTAAGTATTTTATTCTTTTTAGGTTTAATTGTAAATGGTGTTTTTTGTTTGTTTTACTTTCTGCAACTTTGTTGTTAGTATATAGAAATGCTACCAATTTCTGGGTATTAATTTTGTATTCTGCCTCTACTGAATTCATTTATACTTTTAGTAGTTTTTAGTGGAATCTTTAGGATGTTCTAGCTAGAAGTTATCTAAGCATCAAGTTATCTAAGATTAGTGACAGTTTAACATCTTCTTTACCAATATAGATCCCTCTTATTTCTTTTTCTTGCCTGATTGCTATGGCTTGGACTTCTAGTACTATGTTGAATAAAAGTGTTAAAAGTGAACATTTTTAAAGAAGAAAATCTTTCCATTTGCAATGACATGGATGGAGCTAAAGAGTGTAATACTAAGTGAAATGTCAGAGAAAGATAAATAGTATATTATTTCACTCATGTGGAATCTAAGAAACAAAATAAGTGAGGAAAGGGAAAAAGGCAAACCAAGAAACAGACTTTTAGAGAACTGATGGTTATCAGAGGGTGTGGAGGAAGTGGGGGGGGGCATGAAACAGGTGATGGGGTTTAAGGACTGCTCTTGTCCTGAAGACAAGGTAGTCTATAGAATTGTTGAATCACCTTATTATATAAGTGCAACAAACATAACACTTTATGTTAACTATATTGGATTTTTTAAAAAGTGGACATCCTTGTTTCTTCCTAATCTTAGAGGGAAAATTTAGCTTTTCACCATTGAGTATAATGTTAGCTGTGAGTTTTTCATGAATGACCTTTATTATGTTGAGGTATTTTCCCTCTAACCCCATTTTGTTGAGAATGATAAACCTCATTTATCATGAATCAATGTTCAATCATGTCAAGTTCTTTTTCTGCATCTATTTAGATGATCATATAATTCTTTTTAGTTTTGTTGACACGATGTATGACATTGCTTGATATGCAAATATTGAATCATCCTTGCATCTAAGAAATGAATCCTACCTGATTGTGGTGAATGATCTTTTCAGTATACTGATGTATGTGATTTGCTAAATTTTTTTTGAGGATTTTTGCATATATGTTCATTAGGGACTTTGGACTGTAGTTTTCTTTCGTGAGGTCTTTGTCTGGTTTTGGTCAAGGTAAACTAGCCTTGTAGAATATATTTGAAAGCTTCCCTTCCTCTTCTACCTTGTGGAATAGTTTAAGAATAGGTATTAACTGTTCTTTAAATGTCTGGTAGAGGGGTGCCTAAGTGGCTCAGTCATTTAAGTGTTCAATTCTTGTTTTCAGTTTGGGTCATGATTTTATGGTTCAGGAGTCTGAACCCCACTGGGGCTCTGTGCTGACAGAGTAGAGCCTGCATGGGATTCTCTCTACCTCTCTCTCTGTCCCTCCCCACCTCATGCTCTTGCTCTCTCAAAAATAAACATTGAAAATATATACATAAGTAAATACACACATACATAAAATGTGCAATAGAATTCATTTATGAATCCATGTGGTTCAATGGGTATGCATCTTTAGGTCTGAAGTGAGTCTCTTGTATGCAGGACATAGATGGGTCCTATTTTTTAATCATTCCGACACTCTGTCTTTTGACTGAAACATTTAAGTCACTTACATTTACAGTAATTATTAATAGTTAGATACTTATTGCCATTTAAAAATTTTATTTTCTGGTTGCTTTTGTAGTTCTTTTTGTTCCTTCTTTTCCTGCTCTCTTTGTGATTGATGAGTATCCTACAGTGTTTTGTTTTCCAGTATTTCTCTTTATTTTTTGTGTATCAGAAATATTTTTTCTTCTTTTCCCCTTCTCCCTTCTCCAAATTGAAAATATATGTTGTATTTTATATCTTATTCATAGTTTTCTTATGTCTAATTATGGCCATTTTTTTACTTAAAGAAATCTGTTAATCTCCTTAACATTTCTTGTAAGACTGGTTCAGTGGCTATAGACATCATATGTGTGTGTGTGTGTGTGTGTGTGTGTATGCACACATATATGTATATTTTTTGTCTTGTCTGAGAAAGTCTTTCTCTCTCCTTCATGTATGAATAATAACCTTGCTAGGTAGAGTATTCTTGGTTATAGGTTTTTACCTTTCAGCATTTTGAATATATCAAATTCCTTTTGGCATGCAAAGTTTCTGCTGAAAACTCAGCTGATAATCTCTTAGGTTTTCCATTTTAGGTACTTTTTGTTTCTCTTTTCTGCTTTTAGGATTCTGCCTTTATCTTAAACTTTGACATTTTAATTATGTGCTGTGGTGTGGATCTTCTTGGGTTCTTGTTTGAACCTCGCTGTGCTTCTTGGACTTGGCTGTCTATTTCTTCCCTTGGGTTAGGAAAGTTTCCCATTATTTTTTTTTTTCCAGATAGGTTTTCTACATCTTTATGGGACCACTATAATGTGAATGTTTGTTTCCTAGAGATCACTTACTCTTATTTTCAAAATTTTAATTCTTCTTTTGCTCTTAACCTTGTGTTCTTCCAATTACCTGGTCTTTCAGATCAATGATCTGAAATGATTCTGCATCCTCTGATCTGTTGATACCCTGTAGTGTGTTTTTTATTTGTTATTATATTATTCAGCTCTGATTGGTTCTTTTTAATAATTTCCATCTCTTTATTAAATCTCTCCTGAGTTCCTCCATTCTTTTCTCCAGTCCAGTAAAATCTTTGCAATCATTACTTTAAATTCTTTGTCAGGGAAACTGCTGTTTAATTCTCTCTCTGTTTAATTCTTTCTTGAGGTGTTTTTTTTTTTTCTTCTTTCTTTCTTTTGGAGCATATTCATCTGTCTCTCCATTTTTATTGACTTTCTGTGTTTGTTTCTATGAATTAAGCAAAAAAGCTACTTCTAACATTGAAGGTGTGGTCTTGTGTATGGTGACCCCTACAAACATACGCAGACTGTGTGTGCCTGGTGACTCTTCCTAACTGGTTAGCTGGAGCTGTGGCTGTATATGCTAGTTACTCTTTTAAACATGGTTTTTACAGAGGGAATAAGAAAAATAATAATAATATAAAAAAGAAAATAAAAAATTCATAAAAATGAGAAAGAAAAAAAATTAAGAAAAAAATAAAAATAAAATAAATACCAAACAAGACAGATCTTGAAAAAGTAAAACAGTAAAATTTAAAAATGAAACAAAAAAAAATCAAAAAACAAAACCATGACTTTTTTTCTCCCTAAGCTGTAGCTCCACAAGGTGGCCATAATAGGCTTATGGTCCCTGGGGTCCCTAAACTCATCATGAGCTGGATCCTGCTTCAGTCTGGGCTTTTTAAGTGAAGGGGAAGAGGACATTCTCACATATCCTTGGCCTATTTAAACTGTGGCTTTTTTTTTTTTTTTTTGGGGGACCCCAGTGGTGTGGGTGGGGGG